>NC_091170.1:1250288-1404225 GCF_040958095.1 Procambarus clarkii | reverse complement strand
CATCCACCTGTTGCTAGTGACATCACATCCAGCAATTGCTGGTGCCCCCACACCCACCTGTTGCTGGTGCCCCCACACCTATCCTTTGCTCGTGCCCCCCACACCTACCTGATGCTGGTGCCCCCACACCTACCTGATGCTGGTTCCCCCACACCCACCTGTTGCTGGTGGACCCCATACTTACCTGTTTATGGTGCCCCCACACCCACCTATTTTTCATGCCCCCAAAACCCAGCGTTTGCTGTTGCCCCCACACTTACCTGTTGCTGGTGCTCCCACACCCACCTGTAGCTGGTGCCCCCCACATCCAGTGGTTGCTGGTGCCTCCCACACTTACCTGTTACTGTTGCCCCACACTCCCAGCTGTGGCTGGTACCCCCACACCCAACTATTGCTGGTGCCCTCACACCCACCTGTTGCTCGTGCCCCCCCACATCCAGTTGTTGTTGGTGCCCCCACACTCCCCTGTTGCTAGTACCCCCCCCAAACCCACCTGTTGCTGGTGACTCGACACCCACCTTTTGCTGGTGCCCCCACACCCACTTGTTGGTGGTGCACCCACACCCACCTGTTGCTGGTGACTCGACACTCACCTGTTGGTGGTGCCCCCCCCACCCACCTGTTGCTAGTACCCCTCCTTACACCCACCTGATACTGGTGCCCCCTCCTCTCCCAGCAGTTGCTGGTGCCCTCACACCCACCTGTTACTGGTGCCCCCCACACCCAACTGTTGCTGGTGCCCCCACACCCACCTGTTGCTGGTGCCCCCCACACTTACCTGTTGCTGGTGCCCCCACACCCACCTGTTGCCTGTGCCCCCACACCCAACTGTTGCTGGTGGCCCCCGAACTTACCTGTTGCTGGTGCCCCCCACACCCACCTGTTTTTGATGCCCCCACACCCAGCTGTTGCCCCCCACACTTACCTGTTGCTGGTGCCCCACACACCCACCTTTGGCTGGTGCCCCCCACACCCACCTGTTGCTGGTTGCCCCGCACTTACCTGTTACTGGTGCCCCCACACTCACCTGTTGTTGATGCCCCCCACACTTACCTGTTGCTGGTGCCCCCACAACCAGCTGTTGCTGGTGACCCCACACCCACCTGTTGCTGGTGTCCTCACACCCAACTATTGCCCCCACACGCAGCTGTTGCTGTTGCCCATCACGCCTATCTGTTGCGGGTGCCCCTACACCCACCTGATGCTGGTGCCCCCACACCCACCTGTTGCTGGTGCCCCCACACCTACCTGTTGCTGGTGCCCCCACACCCATCTGTTGCTGGTGCCCCCTCGCAACTGTTGCTAGTGCCACCTACACCAACCTGTTGCTGGTGCCCCCACACGCAGCTGTTGCTTGTGCTCCCACACCCACCTGTTGCTAGTACCCCCTCACCCACCTTTTTCTGGTGCCCCCCACACCCACCTGTTGCTGGTGCCCCCAAACTTACCCTATGGTGGTGCTCCACACGCCCACCTGATGAAGATGCCCCCACACCCAGCTGTCGTTGGTTTCCACTACACCCACCTGTTGCAGGTGACCCCACACCTACCTGTTGCTGGTGCCCCCACACCCACCTGTTGCTGGTGCCCCCACAACCAGCTGTTGCTGGTACCCCCACACGCACCTGTTGCTGGTGCCCCCACACCCACCTGTTGCTCCTACACCCACCTGTTGCTGGTTCCCCCCACACTTACCTGTTGCTGGTGTCCCCCCACACTTAACTGTTGCTGGTGTCCCACACTTACCTGTTGCTGGTGCCCCCAACTCCCAGCTGTTGCTGGTGTCCTCCACACCCACCTGTTTCTGGTGCCCACCACACCCACCTGTTTCTGGTGCCCCTTCACCCACTTGTTGATGGTGCCCCTTCACCCACCTGTTCCTGGTGCCCAACACTCATCTTTTGCTGATGCTCCCCATAACCACCTTATGCTTGTGCTCCCCATACCCATTAGTAGATGGTGCCCCCACACCCACCTGTGGCTCGTGGGTCCACACCCAGCTGTTACTGGTGCCCCCCACACCCACCTGTTGCTGGTGCCCCCCACACCCACCTGTTGCTAGTGCCCCCCCCCCTCACCCACCAGTTGCTGGTGCACCACACACCCACCTGTTGCTGGTGCCCCCCACACCCACCTGTTTTCGTGCCCCCACACATCCACCTGTTACTGGTGCCCCCGCACCCAGTAGCTGCTGGGGCTCCCCCACACCCACCTGGAGCTGGTGCCCCCAACTCCAACCTGGTGCTGGTGCCCGCACACCCACCTGTTGCTAGAGCCCCTTCACCCACCTGTTTTTGGTGCCCCCTAAATCCACCTGTTGCTGGTGCCACCCACACCAACCTGTTACTGGAGCTCCCACACGCAGCTGTTGCTGGTGCCCCCATACCCACCTGTTGTTCATGCACCTCAAACCCAGCTGTTGCTAGTGCCCCCACACTTACCTGTTGGTGGTGCCCTCCACACCCACCTTTTTCTGGTGCCCCCCCCAGATCCACCTGTTGTTGGTGCCCCCCACACCCACCTGTTGCTAGTAACCCCCATCCCACACCCACATGTTGCTGGTGCCCTCATACCCACCTGTTTCTGGTGCCTCCACACCCACCTTTTGCTGGTGCCCCCACACACACTCCTTTTGCTGGTGCTCGCCACACCCACCTGTTGGTGGTGCCCCCACACCCAGCTGTTGATGGTTCCCCCACACTCACCTGTTGCTGGTGCCCCCAAAACCCTCCTGTTGCTGGTGCCCTCACATCAACCTGTTGCTGGTGCCCTCCACACCCATCTGTTGCTGGTGCCCCCACACCCACCTGTTGCTGGTTCCCCCACACTCACCTGTTGCTGGTGCCTCCCAAACCCTCCTGTTGCTTGTGCCCTCACACCCACCTGTTGCTGGTACTCTCCATACCCACCTGTTGCTGGTGCCCCCACACACCCACCTGTTACTGGTGCCTCCATACCCAGCTGTTGCTAGTGCCCCCACACACCCATCTGTTACTGGTGCCTCTACAACCAGCTGTTGCTGGTGCCCCCACACACCCACCTGTTACTTGTGCCTCCACACCTAGCTGTTGCTGGTGCCCCTACACACCCACCTTTTGCTGGTGCCCCCCACACCCAGCTGTTCCTCTTGCCCGCGTTAAGTAAATTGTGACCCCCCGGTGACGTTAACTGACTTTAATTCTCACGGAATCCTTCAAAGTACACAACGCATTCCACTAAGGACAAACTTGTCTACGGTTTACACACGGTACAACACAGTACATCCTTGCCACTCACGGCAAAACTTGTAAATGACTTCCCCCACTAAATTATCTACCAATAATTCACACTTTACCACAACACAACAGTAAAATAAGCGCTGGCCAATATAAAATTGGAAATTATTTATAACCAAGGGAAACCTCCCTGTTACCACTTTCACTGCTGAAAAAGGGAATCAAATTACAGCAAATTATATACACAGCACATAGAGAAAATAGAAGCAAATAACTCACTTTACTCCACCACTGAATGTGTCTCTAGGTGTCCTCACACGTCCACCTCACAGTTGGGCCCAACCTCAACTTGGTGACGGCAAACAGGGTAAACTCACGCGTCTCCAATTCCCATTCACCTCACTAGGTGGTCGACTTGGGACAGAGCACAGACAGAACACTGGGTGCGAACCCAGCTTCAGAGCTTTATTACCCAAAACAAAAACAGTGTACTTACATCAATCTCGCGGGCCCGCCACACACTCTCACATACAAACACGTCACCCTCACTCCCACTGCTGCTGCTGGATGATGACGTAGGCGTCCTCACTTCCTACACGTAGTCAGTAGGAGCACAGGGTCCTAGACCGCGGAGTTAGCTCCACACAGAGAGACCAGGTAGCGCAAACACGCCGGCTTAGGCAGGCCAGGGTGCGCGCACAACAGATTAAACAGCGGGGATGCGGTAACACGCCCATCCACTTGACACAGTACCCCTGGATACGACGGTGCACGGTGTTACACGGTACACGAGACGGAGTACTTCACTGTTCCCTTCTAATTCCTCGGAATTAGGAATTTCAGGTTTCTCTCATAACACTGAAACCTTCTCTAGCATGTCTTACTGCAGTACCTTCAAGCACAAACACGATAGACGGTGGATGTCACTGACCGATAATTAACAGCCTCACTCGGTCCAGTTGCTCTGAGATGCCATCTCATAATCACGCAGCTTAAATGACAAAAGTTCACACTGGTTCGGTGCATGCACCTTTCCGAACTACCGGATTCTTACGGACGGCACACGGAAAGATAGCAAGATGATAGGCGTGACTTTAGTAACGTTGCAGGTATTTCCCGATGCCTGGCCTAGCACGAGAAGTACATCTTCCCATAGCAACGTTCTTGGTAAGAATGATTTTTTCCCACCAAGACGGCCCCGGGGATACCATGCAGCACCCGTCAGCGTCTTGAAAAATCACGGTTCAGCGTTCCTGAGGCCCAGGAACGTTGGCCAATGGCGCACCTGCCTCACGACGCTACCCCCCTCTCTCACGAGGTGGACACGTGATAGGAGGGGGGGGGGGGTCTACAGCCGTTAACCCCTCAAACCTCCCTCTCTACACTGGACTTGTACAAAAATTTCCCTGAAATCAACTCCCTCCTGTAAATTCCTTCACAGACCTGATACAGCGATCAGAATGACATCAGTGGCTAGCAAATGTCATGGGCTGTCCAACTACACCCAACACAAGTGTGGAAAGTTATATTCAGAAAGTTGAATCACGGTGCGCATCATTGGTGAACTATGCAATTTCGTACTTCATTCAGTGCACAAGAGAACAGGAAAAATATGTCTCCTGACATCACCCTCCCACTAAGCCATGTTCCCTAGATGTACTCACCTACATGTACTCCTATAGATGTTCTCACAACATGTACTCCCATAGATGTACTCACCTACATGTACTCCCCTAGATGTTCTCACTACATGTACTCCCCTAGATGCACTCACCTACATGTACTCCTCTAGATATTCTCACCTACATGTACTTCCCTAGATGAACTCACATACATGTATTCCCCTAGATGTTCTCACCTACATGTACTCCCCTAGATGTTTTCACCTACATGTACTCCCCTAGATGTTCTCACAACATGTACTCCCATAGATGTGATCACCTACATGTACTCCCCTAGATGTTCTTACTACATGTACTCCCCTAGATGTACTTAACTAAATGTACTCCCCGAGATGTTCTCATTACATATACTCACCTAGATGTTCTCACCTACATGTTCTTCACTAAATGTTCTCACCTACATGTACTTCCCTAGATGTTCTCACTACATGTACTCCCCTAGATGTTCTCACTACATGTACTTCCCTAGATATTCTCACTACATGTACTCCCCTAGATGTACTCACCTACATGTACTCCCCTAAATGTTATCACTACATGTACTCCCCAAGATGTACTCAGCAACATGTACTCCCCTAGATGCTCTAACTACATGTACTCACCTTGATGTTCTCACCTACATGTACTCTCCTAGATGTCCTCACCTACATGTACTCCCCTAGATGTTCTCACTACATGTACTCCCCTAGATATTCTCACTACATGATCTCTCCTAGATGTAGTCACCTACATATACTCCCCTAGATGTTCTCACTACATGTACTCACCTGGATGTTCTCACCTACATGTACTCCCCTAGATGTTCCTACCTACATGTAATCCTCTAGATGTTCCCACCTCCATGTACTACTCTAGTTGTACTCACCTACATGTACTTCTCTAGATGTTCGTACTACATGTACTCCCATAGATGTTCTCACCTACATGTACTCCCCTAGATGTTTTCAATTACAAGTACTCCCTTAAATGTTTTTACCTATATGTACTATCCTAGATGTGCTCACCTACATATAAGTAGTAGGGATGAAGACGCACAGGCCCCTTTTTGTTTCTGGGAAAAAAGGGGTCGATTTGGAGTTAAAGGTTTCTTATAGGGAAAATTCAAGGCGAAAGGGGTCGATTTGAAGTTAAAGGTTTCTTATGGGGAAAATTCAAGGCGAAAGGGGCCGATATGGAGTTTAAGGTTTCTTATGGGAAAAATTCAAGGCGAATGGGGCCGATTTGGAATTAAAGGTTTCTTATGGGGAAAATTCAAGGCAAAAGGGGTCGATTTGGAGTTAAAGGTTTCTTATTGGGAAAATTCAAGGGGAAAGGGGCCGAAATGGAGTTAAAGGTTTCTTATGGGGAAAATTCAAGGCGAAAGGGGCCGATTTGGAGTTAAAGGTTTCTTATGGGGAAAATTCAAGGCGAAAGGGGCCGATATGGCACACCGGTTTCATCAAACTTTGGAAAAGGGGCCAATTTGGAATTAAGGAATTCTTATGAGGAAAATATTTTCCGAGACTTCAGAAGTTTGTTAAAAGTTCTTATGATGAAAATATGTTCATACGAGCTTGTTAAAGTTCTTATGGGAGAAATTCCAATTTTTCAGAGTTCTTACCGATAAACAGATATATAGGCCTTATACATTTAAGTAGGATTCTTCCATAGAAACTAGTATATATCTATATAACTGAAGCATTACCCTGCCATCCCCCTCCCCCTTCCCTCCCAACCCCCCTGCATCTCATGCTCATACCTCACCCCCTCCCTCTTCCCTTACCTCACAATCTCCCGCGTCACCTGTGTTTACCTTACACCTCCAGCCAGACGCCCTGGGTCAAGTCACCTCCGTAATCTTATCTTATCATCTCCGTAATATCTGGACCGTCCCTCTCCTTTTCATTAAACTAGTCAGTTTTACACAAATAAATCGTGTTAGTAAGCAAGTTCTAGCTCCTGTCCCACGCCTTAGTTTGTGTCCGTATCTTCTTTACTAACGGTCAAATCCCTCTAAATTTTTAGATATTCATAGTTCAAACGTAGTTCAATACAGAAATTTAGTTACCAAGCTCCAGCTCTTGCCCTCAACCATAGTTCCCTCGCACATCTTCGTTATTAACCCATTATTTTTCATGAAATTTAAACCCACCATACTTCTAACTGAGTAAGTAAAGATAACACATTTACCAAACTCTAGCTCTTTTCCTCCGCCTTAGCTCTCTCTCGTATCTTCGTTAATACCTAATCAAATTCCCTGAAATTTTAACCCTCTGTATATCAGACTCAGTAAATAAGATCAAGTCCGTTACCGAGCTCCAGCTCTAATCCCCCACATTACTTCCCTCACGTGTCTTCGGTAATATCCTATCAAATTCCCTGAAATTTATACCCTCTGTATTTCAGACATAGTAAATAAGATCGGGACAGTTACCGAACTCTAGCTCTTGTCCTCTGTCCAAGTTTACTCCTGTAAATTCACTACTATCAGTCCAAATCCGCCTGACATTTCAACACCCAACTACATTTTCAGACATAGTAAATAAAAAGCCAGTTCAGTTACCGAGTTTCAACTCTTGTTCCCCGCTTACCTCATTTTTATAAGTTCTTTATTATCCAACTAAATGACCTGAGATTTAAGATCACCTTATTTCTAACGTAGTAAAATTAATCAGGGCATTAGCCAATCTCCATTTCCTCGGCCTTAGATCATCAAATATAAATATATTCGATCAAGTCCATCTCCAGCCTAGCTCTTTACCAGAGTAATCGTCTAACCCCAACCTGTGTAATTATCTTTCATTCCCTCCCACCTTCCTTCATCTCATCTCACCTTACCCTTTCCCTCCCTTACCTTCTCATCCCCAACTTATCCAAACTTTCAATAATCGTAATGTATTTGCATATTTTCTCTATATTCACTGTGTTCTTCGTATTCTAATCCGTGTTCACTCCATGTTCTTCAAATGTTCACAGTCCCATTCAGTTCATATTTTCACAAGTATCTCCATTTCTCCATTTTTCTGGGATCTTTCTCTCAGTCTCATTATGTTCTCTACAAATTCTAATCATATTTTCTATGTTTTCATGTTCATCACATGTTCTCTTTACAACTTTTATACTCAATATTCATGCTGACTTTCATATTTTGTGTTCTTTGTCAATATTCGTGTTCCTCTACAAGTTCATGTTCCTCATAGGATCACTTCGTTTTTCAACTTCACTTATATGTTTTCTACATTCTTTGTCATATTCTCCATGTTCTTCACAAGTTCATTGTTCATTCATTGTATTCCCTATTCTCCTTATCATGTTTTCATGTTCTCTGTAAGTTCTTATTTCCAGCATGTTCACTGTATTCATCAACTTTTCTTACATGTGTTCTTTGCCATGTTCCCCATATGTTCTCTGGGTTCTTTCCCCTACATGTTATTTAACGTTCCATAACTAAAAAAAATCTTTCAACAATCAACTAAAAACATAGACACTTTCGTCATTTCTCAACTAAACTTATTATACAATCAACTAAAAATAGTAAGAATTAGCCTTGTTCAACACTGTTCTTAACTAAAACCACCTTTCTCTTAGCTAAAAATTGTCAAAGGAAACTTCTTTCAGCACTTTCTTAACAGCCGCTATGTTTCATCAAGTAAGAAAAAATTGTTAAAGGAAACTTTCCAACACTGTTCATAACTAGTTTTTATCCATCCTCAATCAACTAAAAATAATAACTTTCATCATTTCTTAACTAAACTTATTCCCCAGTAAACAGAAAATAACCTTGTTCATCATGTTTCTTGTCATTTCTTACCTAAAATTATCCGCCAATCAACAGAAAAAAAGCCATGTTCGTCATGTTTTGTCTTTTTGCTTAACTAAAAGTATTCATCAATCAACTAAAAATAGTTACTTTCATCATGTTTCCCTGTCATTCCTTAATTGAAATATCACTTCTCTCAACTGAAAATAGTCAAGTGTAGCCTCTTTTCCAGCAATGTTCTTAACTAAAGTATCCTTTCACTTCGCTAAAAAAAAGTCAAATGTAACATTTTCAGCACTTTCGTAAGTAACAGTATACTTCGTGGAATAAGAAAAATAGTCAAAGTCACTCATCGAGACATCAAGGACACTCTTCGAGATATCAAAGACACTCTCAAACACTCCAAAAATTTACTCGTATCCTCAAAATCATTCTCAGAGTCATCAAAAAGTTAATCTCAGTCATCAAATGTTATTCTCTAAGTAACCTTTCGTTCATCAGAGAAACTTTCTAAGAAATCTTCGTTCATTAAAGTTATTCTCAGAGGCATCTAAAGTTATTATCCAAGACATAAAAGTTATTCACAGAGCTATTAAAATTATTCTCGAACTCATCAAAAAGGTATTTTCACGTACTCAAAAGTTAATCTCGGACAACAAAGTTGTTCTGTAAGATATCTTCGAGACATCAAATTACTCTTCAATACATCAAAGACACAATAAAAATACTTCTCATGTCCACAAAAGTTAATCTCAGAGCTATCAAAGGTTATTCTCAGACATCTTCATCCATAAAAGTTATTCTCAGAGACATCAAAGTTATTCTCTAAGACATCAAAGTTATTCTCTAAGACATCAGAGTCATCAAAGTTATTCCCAGAGCTACCAAAAGTTATTCCCAGAGTCATCAAAGTTAATCTCTGTCGTCAAATGTTATTCTCTAAGTAACCTTTCGTTCGTCAGAGAAACTTTCTAAGACATCTTCGTTCATTAAAGTTATTCTCAGAGGCATAAAAGTAAATCTCAGAGCTATCAAAATTATTCGCGAAGTCATCAAAAAGGTATTTTCACGTACTCAAAAGTTAATCTCGGTCATCAAAGTTGTTCTGTAAGATATCTTCGAGACATCAAAGTTACTCTTCAATATATCAAAGACGCATTCAAAATTCTACTCATGTTCTCAGATGTCATCAAAGATTTTCTCAAGAGTCATCAAAGGTAATCTCTAACTCACTTTCGTTTTAACATAGTAATTATCTAAGTCATCAAAGTTAATCTTAGAGTCATCGAAGGTATTCTCAGAGTCGCCTACGTTCATTAGAGAAACTTTCCAAACATTTTCAATCATCAAAGTTATTCCAAGAGACATCAAAGTTAATCTAAGATATCTTCTTTCATCAAAGTTATTTTCAGAGACATCTAAAGTTATTATGTAAGGCATAAAAGTTTTTCTCAGAGCTATCAAATGTTATTCTCGAAGTCATCAAATATATTCTCAGAGTCATCAAAGGTAATCTCTAACTCACTTTCGGTAAATATAGTAATTCTCTAAGTCATCAAAGTTATTCTCTAAGACATCAAAGTCATTCTCAGAGTCATCAAAGTTATTCTCAGAGTCACCTTCGTTATTCAAAGAAGCCTTCTGTGACATCCTCGTTCAACAAAACTGTCCTCAGAGCCATCAAAAATGTTAAATACAGTCATCAAAGTTATTTTCTAAGTAACTTTTCGTTCATCGGAGAAGCTTTCTAAGACGTCTTTGTTCATCAAAGTTGTTCTCTAAGAATCTTTGTTCATCAAAGTTGTTCTCTAAGAATCTTTGTTCATCAAAGTTGTTCTCTAAGAATCTTTGTTCATCAAAGTTGTTCTCTAAGACATCAATGTTGTTCTCTAAGACATCAAAGATGTTCTTTAAATCATAAAAGTTAATCTCTAAGTCACCTTCGTTCATTAGAGAAACTTTCCAAAAACATCTTCGTTGATCAAAGTTATTCTCAGAGTCATCAAAGGTGATCTCTAAGTCACCTTCGTTAATCAAAGTTGTTCTCTAAGACACCTTCGTTTGTATGTATGTGTTGAATATATTATCCTTTTCCTAACATTTCAGATGTAGTTTTGTTTCTCCTTTTTGTATATTTTACCCAAACCCACCATCCCACTTAACCTTCCTTCCTTCTTTTACTTTGTTTCTCCTACTCCTTCTATCCCCCTTTTCTCTTTGTCTCCCTCCTTCTATCCCCCTTTCTCTCTATCTTCCTCCTTCTATCCCCCCTTTTCTCTCTATCATTTTCCTTCTCTTTCCTTTCCCTCTCTCTCTCTAATTTTTCTTTTTCTCAAATTCAAGTCTTAGTTCTCCCACGCTCTCTCTCTCTCTCATTCTCTCTCTTCTTTGCTCCCATGCTCATCCTCCCCCTCTCTCTTACTCCATGTTCTCCTTCCCATGCACACACTCCCTTGCTCTCTTGTTTTTCTCAGTTTCAAGTCTTAGTAGATCTGTCTCTTTAATACTGTACCTATATTATTACTAAGATAAAGAATGAACTTATATGTTAAAACAAAGTAAAAGAAGAAAGGAAGGTTAAGTGGGATGGTGGGTTTGGGTAAAATATACAAAAAGGAGAAACAAAACTACATCTGAAAGGATAGGAAAAGGATAATATATTCAACACATACATACATAAAACACAATAAACTACATCTAAAAGGTTAGGTTAAAGGGTTGGGAATAAGAACATATGATAACCAACATAATGAATACGCTAAGAATAAAGAGGTTAGGTTAAAGGGATGGGGAATAAGAACAAATGATAACAAACATAATAAATACAACTTATGAGCAACTTGATGAACTTTAACAAATAACCCTTGATTAGCAAAAATGTCCATTTGAGAAATTAACCCTTTAAATAAGTAAATTCCCATATATAACAAAAATCTTTTGTAATGATTAAACACCCAATCTTTAACAAAATAGCACTTGAAATGCAAAAATGTCTATTTGAGAAATTACCCTTGAAATGAGTAAATGCCCATATATAGCAAAAATCCTTTGAAATGCTTAAATACCCAATCTTTAACAAATAGAACTTGAAATGCATAAGTGACCATTTGAGAAGTTAACTATTGAAATGAACAAATGAATGAGACGTTGATTGACGAAACACAAAAGACAAACATGAATAATTATATAAGTTACGTTATGTATGGTTGGGTAAGTTTGACTAGGTTAGTTAGGTTAAGCAGGTTAAGTTCGGTAAGTTAGGTAAGGTAAGGTAAGTTAGGGTAGGTTGGGTAAGTTAGGTTAGGTTATGTAAGCTAGGTTAGGTTAGGTTATGCAAGTTAAGATAGGTTAGGTTAAGCAAGTTATGTTAGGTAAGGTAAGATAGGTTAGGTTAGGTTATGCAAGTTAGGTTGGGTAAGATAGGTTAGGTTAAGTTAGGATAGGTTAGGTAAGTTAGGTTAGGTTATGTAAGTTAGGTTAGGCTAGGTTATGCAAGTTAAGTTAGTATAGGTTATGTTATGGAAGTTAGGATAGGTAAGTTAGGTTAAGCAGGTTAAGTTAGGTTAGGTAAGTTAGGTAGGGTAAGGTAAGTTAAGTTAGGATAGGTAAAGTTAGGTTTAGGAACGTTACGTTAGGTAAGTAACATTAGGTGGGGAGGATAGGTTAGGTACGTTTATGCAGTGTAGTTCAGAGAACAGTTTTAAGGTAAAGTGACTAAGAAAATATATTTTAACAGAAGTGCAGGTTTGGTATGAAATGCTGAACTAGTTACATTTTGGAGAGAAATTTTATTATTGAAGATGTCTTAAAGAATATCTTGATGGAAGAAGGAGAGTTTCTTTGATGAACGAAGGTGTCTTAGAGAACAACTTTGATGAACGAAGGTGACTTAGAGATCACTTTTGATGACTCTGAGAATAACTTTGATCAACGAAGATGTTTTTGGAAAGTTTCTCTAATGAACGAAGGTGACTTAGAGATTAACTTTTATGATTTAGAGAACATCTTTGATGTCTTAGAGAACAACATTGATGCCTTAGAAAACAACTTTGATGAACAAAGATGTCTTAGAAAGCTTCTCCGATGAACGAAAAGTTACTTAGAGAATAACTTTGATGACTGTATTTAACATTTTTGATGGCTCTGAGGACAGTTTTGTTGAACGAGGATGTTTCAGAAGGCTTCTTTAAATAACGAAGGTGACTCTGAGAATAACTTTGATGACTCTGAGAATGACTTTGATGTCTTAGAGAATAACTTTGATGACTTAGAGAATTACTATGTTTACCGAAAGTGAGTTAGAGATTACCTTTGATGACTCTGAGAATATCTTTGATGACTTCGAGAATAACATTTGATAGCTCTGAGAATAACTTTTATGCCTTACATAATAACTTTAGATGTCTGTGAAAATAACTTTGATGAAAGAAGATATCTTAGATTCACTTTGATGTCTCTTGGAATAACTTTGATGATTGAAGATGTTTGGAAAGTTTCTCTGATGAACGAAGGCGACTCTGAGAATACCTTTGATGACTCTAAGATTAACTTTGATGACTTAGAGAATTACTATGTTGAAACAAAAGTGAGTTAGAGATTACCTTTGATGACTGAGAAAATCTTTGATGACTTCTGAGAACATGAGTAGTATTTTGAATGCGTCGTTGATGTAATGAAGAGTAACTTTGATGTCTCGAAGATATCTTACAGAACAACTTTGATGACCGAGATTAACTTTTGAGTACATGAAAATATCTTTTTGATGACTTCGAGAATAATTTTGATAGCTCTGAGAATAACTTTTATGCTTCTGAGAATAACTTTAATGAACGAAGATGTCTTAGAAATGTTTCTCTGGTGAACGAAAGGTTACTTAGAGAATAACATTTGATGACTGAGATTAACTTTTGATGAATTCGAGAATAATTTTGATAGCTCTGAGAATAACTTTTATGCCTCTGAGAATAACTTTAATAAGCGAAGATGTCTTAGAAAGTTTCTCTGACGAACGAAAGGTTACTTAGAGAATAACATTTTACGACTGAGATTAACTTTGATGTCTCTGAGAATAACTTTTGGTAGCTCTGGGAATAACTTTGATGACTCTGATGTCTTAGAGAGTAACTTTGATGTCGCTGAGAATAACTTTTATGGATGAAGATGTCTGAGAATAACTTTTGATAGCTCTGAAATTAACTTTTGTGGACATGAGAAGTATTTTGATTGTGTCTTTGATGTATTGAAGAGTAATTTGATGTCTCGAAGATATCTTACAGAACAACTTTGATGTCCGAGATTAACTTTTGAGTACGTGAAAATACCTTTTTGATGACTTCGAGAATAATTTTAATAGCTCTGAGAATAACTTGTATGTCTTAGATAATAACTTTAGATGCCTCTGAGAATAACTTTAATGAACGAAGCTGTCTTAGAGAGTTTCTCTGATGAACGAAAGGTTACTTAGAGAATAACATATGATGACTGAAATTAACTTTTTGATGACTCAGAGAATGACTTCGAGGATGCGAGTAAATTTTTGGAGTGTTTGAGTGTCTTTGATATCTCGAAGAGTGTCCTTGATATCTCGAAGAGTGACTTTGACTACTTTTCTTATTCCACGAAGTATACTGTTACTTACGAAAGTGCTGAAAATATTACATTTGACTGTTTTTTAGCGAAGTGAAAGGATACTTTAGTTAAGAACATTGCTGGAAAAGAGGCTACACTTGACTATTTTCAGTTGAGAGAAGTGATATTTAAGTTAAGAAATGACAGGGAAACATGATGAAAGTAACTATTTTTAGTTGACTGATGAATACTTTTAGTTAAGCAAAAAGACAAAACATGATGAACATGGCTTTTTTTCTGTTGATTGGCGGATAATTTTAGATAGGAAATGACAATGAAACATGATGAACAAGGTTATTTTCTGTTTACTGGGGAATAAGTTTAGTTAAGAAATGATGAAAGTTATTATTTTTAGTTGATTGACGATGAACAGTTTTGGAAAGTTTCCTTTGACAATTTTTTCTTACTTGATGAAACTTAGCGGCTGTTATGAAAGTGCTGAAAGAAGTTTCCTTTGACGATTTTTAGCTAAGAGAAAGGTTGTTTTAGTTAAGAACAATGTTGAACCAGGCTAATTCTTACTATTTTTAGTTGATTGGATAATAAGTTTAGTTGAGAAATGACGAAAGTGACTATGTTTTTAGTTGATTGTCGAAAGATTTTTTTAAGTTAAGGAACGTTAAATAACATGTAAGGGAAAGAACCCAGAGAACATATAGGGAACATGGCAAAGAACACATGTAAGAAAAGTTGATGATTACAGTGAACATGCTGGGAATAAGAACTTACAGAGAACATGAAAACATGATAAGGAGAATAGGGAATACAATGAATGAACAATGAACTTGTGAAGAACATGGAGAATATGACAAAGAATGTAGAAAACATATAAGTGAAGGTGAAAAACGAAGTGATCCTATGAGGAACATGAACTTGTAGAGGAACACGAATATTGACAAAGAACACAAAATATGGAAGTCAGCATGAATATTGAGTATAAAAGTTGTAAAGAGAACATGTGATGAACATGAAAATATGACTAGAATTTGTAGAGAACCTAATGAGACTAAGAGAAAGATCACAGAAAAAATGGAGATCCTTGTGAAAATATGAACTGAATGGGACTGTGAACATTTGAAGAACATGGAGTGAACACGGATGAGAATACGAAGAACACAGTTAATATAGAGAAAATATGCAAATACATTACGATTATTGAAGGTTTGGATAAGTTGGGGATGAGAAGGTAAGGGAGGGAAAGGGTAAGGTGAGATGAGATGGAGGAAGGTGGGAGGGGGTGAAAGATAATTACACAGGTTGGGGTTAGACGATTACTCTGGTAAAGAGCTAGGCTGGAGATGGAGTTGATCGAATATGTTTCTATTTGATGATCTAACGCCAAGGAAATGGAGCTTGGCTAATACCCTGATTAATTTTACTACGTTAGAAATAAGGTGATCTTAAATCTCAGGTCATTTAGTTGGATAATAAAGAACTTGTATAAATGAGGTAAGCGGGGAACAAGAGTTGAAACTCGGTAACTGAACTGGCTTTTTATTTACTATGTCTGAAAATGTAGTTGGGTGTTCAAATCTCAGGGGGATTTGGATTGATAGTAGTGAATTTACAGGAGTGAACTTGGACAGAGGACAAGAGTTAGAGTTCGGTAACTGTCCCGATCTTATTTACTGTGTCTTAAACAACTATGGTAAAAATTTCAGGAAAATTGGTCTGTTACTAAAGAACTTGTACAAATGAACTAAGGTGGGGGATGAGAGCTGGAACTCGGTAACTGTTAGATTTGAATTACTACGTTTGAAGTAAGTCTGCTTTAAATTTCGGAAAAAATGGTCTGTTACTAAAGAATTTGTACAAATGAAGTAAGGTGGGGGACAAGAGCCAGAGCTCAATAACTGACCTAATCTTATTTACTATGTCTGAAATACAGAGGGTATAAATTTCAGGGAATTTGATAGGATATTACCGAAGACACGTGAGGGAAGTAATGTGGGGGATTAGAGCTGGAGTTCGGTAATGGACTTGATCTTATTTACTGAGTCTGAAATACAGAGGGTTAAAACTTCCGGTAATTTGATTAGGTATTAACGAAGATACGAGAGAGAGCTAAGGCAGAAGACAAGAGCTGGAGCTTGGTAAATGTGTTATCTTTACTTACTCAGTTAGAAGTATAGTGGGTTTAAATTTCATGAAAAATAATGGGTTAATAACGAAGATGTGCGAGGGAACTAAGGTGGAGGGCAAGAGCTGGAGCTTGGTAACTAAATTACTGTATTGAACTATGTTTGAACTATGAATATCTAAAAATTTAGAGGGATTGGATCGTTAGTAAAGAAGATATGTGGACAAACTAAGACGGGGGACAGGAGCTAGAACTTGCTTACTAACACGATTTATTTGTGTAAACCTGACTAGTTTAATGAAAAGGAAAAAGACGGTCCAGATATTGCGGAGAAGATAAAATAAGATTACGGAGGTGACTTGACCCAGGGCGTCTGACTGGAGGTGTAAGGTAAACACAGGAGATGCGGGAGATTGTGAGGTAAGGGAAGAGGGAGGGGATGAGGTATGAGCATGAGATGCAGAAGGTTTGGGAGGGAAGGGGGAGGGGGTTGGCAGGGTAATGCTTCAGTTATATAGACATATACTAGTTTCTATGGAAGAATCCTACTTAAATGTATAAGGCCTATATATCTGTTTATCAGTAAGAACTCTGAAAAATTGGAATTTCTCCCATAAGAACTTTAACAAGCTAGTATGAACTTATTTTCATCATAAGAACTTTTAACAAACTTCTGAAGTCTCGGAAATTATTTTCCTTATGAGAATTCCTTAATTCCAAATTGGCCCCTTTTCCAAAGTTTGATGAAACCGGTGTGCCATATCGGCCCCTTTCGCCCTGAATTTTCCCCATAAGAAACCTTTAACTCCAAATCGGCCCCTTTCGCCTTGAATTTTCCCCAAAAGAAACCTTTAACTCCATATCGGCCCCTTTCGCCTTTAATTTTCCCCATAAGAAACCTTTAACTTCAAATCGACCCCTTTCGCCTTGAATTTTCCCAATAAGAAACCTTTAATTCCAAATCGACCCCTTTCGCCTTGAATTTTCCCCATAAGAAAACTTTAACTCCAAATCCACCCCTTTTTTCCCAGAAACAAAAAGTGGCCTGCGCGTCTTTTTCCCTACTACCCATGTACTCCTTTAGATATTCTCGCCTACATGTACTCCCCTAGATGTAATCACCTACATGAACTCCCATACTTCTTCTCACCTACATGTAATTCTTTAGATGTTCTCACCTGCATGTACTCCCCTAGATGTTCTCTACATGTACTCCCATAGGTGTACTCACCTACATGTACTCCCCTAGATGTTCACACTACATGTACTTACATAGAAGTTCTCACCTACATGTACTTCCCGAGATGTTCTCACCTACATCTACTTCCCTAGATGTTCTCACTATATGTACTCCCCTAAATATTATCTCTACATGTACTCCCCTAGATGTACACACCTACATGTACTCCCCTAGATGTTCTCACTACATATACTCCCCTAGATATGTTCACCTACATGTACTCCCCTAGATTTTCTCATTACATGCACTCGCCTAGATGTTCCCACCTACATGTACTTCCCTAGATGTTCGCACTACATAGACTCCCATAGATGATCTCACCTACAAGTACTCCCCTAGATGTTTTCACAACCAGTTCTCCCCAAGATGACACACCTATATGTCCTCCCCAAGATGAACTCACCTACATGTTCTCCCCTAGATGTACTCACCTATAATTACTCCCCTAGATGTTCTCACTACATGTACTCCCCTAGATATTCTCACTACATGATCACTCCTAAATGTACTCACCTACATGTACTCTCCTAGATGTTCTCGCCTACTTGTACTCTCCTAGATGTTCTCACCTACTTGTACTCACCTAGATGTTCTCACTACATGTGCTCCCCTACGTATTCTCACTACATGTACTCCACAAGATGTACTCTCCTACATGTAATTCCCAAGATGTCCTCACTACATGTACTCCCCAAGATGTTCTCACCTACATGTACTCCTCTATATTTTCTCGCCTACGTGTACTCCCCTAGATGTACTCACTTGCATGTACTTCCCTAGATGTACTCACCTACATGTACTCCCTTAGATGTTCTCACCTACATGTACTCCCCTAGATGTACTCACCTACATGTACTCCCCTACATGTTCTCACCTACATGTACTCCACTAGATATTCTCACTTACATGTACTCCCTTAGATGTTCTCCCCTACATGTAATCCCCTAGATATTCTCTCTACATGTACTCCCCTAGAGGTACTCACCTACATGTACTCCGCTAGATGTTCTCACCTGCAAGTACTCCCCAAGATGTTCTTACTACATGTACTCACGCTAGATGCTCTCACCTGAATGTACTCCCATAGATGTACTCTCTTATATATAATTCCTTCGATGTACTCACCTACATGTACTCCCCTAGATGTTCTCACCTACATGTACTCCCCTAGATGTACTCACCTACATGTACTCCCCTAGATGTTCTCACCTACATGTACTCCGCTATATGTTCTCACCTACATGTACTCCCCTAGATGTTCTCACTATATGTACTCCCCTAGATGTTCTCACTACATGTACTCCCCTAGATATACTCACCTACATGAACTCCTCTAGATGTTCCTCACTTCATGTACTCACCTAGATGGTGTCACCTAGATGTTCTCTCTACATGTACCCACCTAGATGTTCTCACCTACATGTTCTCCCCTAGATGTACTCATTTACATGTACTTCCCGAGATGTACTCACCTACATGTACACCCCCTAGATGTTCTCACCTTCATGTACTCCCCTAGATGTTTTCACTTACATGTACTCCCCTAGATGTTCTCACCTACATGTACTTCCCCAGATGTACTCACCTATATAAACTCCCCTAGATGTTCTCTCTACATGTACCCACCTAGATGTTCTCACCTACATGTTCTCCCCTAGATGTACTCATTTACATGTACTTCCCGAGATGTACTCACCTACATGTACACCCCCTAGATGTTCTCACCTTCATGTACTCCCCTAGATGTTTTCACTTACATGTACTCCCCTAGATGTTCTCACCTACATGTACTTCCCCAGATGTACTCACCTATATAAACTCCCCTAGATGTTCTCTCTACATGTACCCACCTAGATGTTCTCACCTTCATGTACTCCCCTAGATGTTTTCACTTACATGTACTCCCCTAGATGTTCTCACCTACATGTACTTCCCCAGATGTACTCACCTACATAAACTCCCCTAGATGTTCTCACTACATGTACCCACCTAGATGTTTTCACCTACATGTACTCCCCTAGCTGTACTCACTTACATGTACTTCCCAAGATGTACTCACCTACATGTACTCCCCCTAGATGTTCTCACCTTCATGTACTCCCTTAGATATTTTCGCCTACATGTACTCCGCAAGATGTATTCAATTACATGTACTTCCTTGGATGTACTCACCTACATGTACTCCCCTAGATGTTCTCACCTACATGTACTCCCCTAGATGTACTCTCCTACATGTACTCCGCTACATGTTCTCACCTACATGTACTCCCCTAGATGTACTCACCTACATGCACTCCCCTAGATGTTCTCACTACATGTACTCCCCTAGATGTACACACCTACATGTACTTCCATAGATGTTCTAACTACATGTACTCCCCAAGATGTTCTCACCTACATGTACTCCCCTAGATGTTCTCACCTACATGTTCACCCCTAGATGTTCTCACTACATGTACTCCCCTAGATATACTCACCTACATGTCCTCTCCTAGATGTTCTCACTACATGTACTCCCCTAGATGTACTCACCTACATGTACTCCCCTAGATGTCCTCAGTACATGTACTCACCTAGATGTTCTCACCTACAGGTACTCCCCTAGATTTTCTCACCTACATGTACTTCCCTAGATGTTCTCACTACATGTACTTCCCTAGATATTCTCACTACATGTACTCCCCTAGAAGTACTCACCTACATGTACTCCCTTAGATGTTCTCACTTCATGTACTCACCTAGATGTACTCACCTACATGAACTCCCCAAGGTGTCCTCACCTACATGTACCCACCTAGGTGTTCTCACATACATGTACTTCCCTAGGTATTCTCACTACATGTACTCCCTTAGATGTACTCACCTACATGTACTCCCTTAGATGTACTCACCTACATGTACTCTCCAAGATGCATTTACCTACATGTACTCCCCTAGATGTATTACACTACATGTACTTCCCTAGATGTTCTCACTACATGTACTCCCCAAGATGTTCTCACCTACATGTACTCCCACTAGATATTCTCGCCTACATGTACTCCCCTAGATGTACTTACTTACATGTACTTCCCTAGATGTACTCTCCTACATGTACTCTCCTACATTTACTCCCCTTACTTTTTCACCTGCATATACTCTCTTACATGTTCTTACCTACATGTACTCCCCTAGATATTCTCATCTACATGTACTCACCTAGATGTTCTCACTACATGTATTCCCCTAGATGTACTCATCTACATGTCTTCCCCTAGATGTTCCCACTACATGAACTCAACTAGATGTTCTCACCTACATATACTCCCCTAGATGTTCTTACCTACATGTACTCCCCTAGATGTTCTCACAACATGTACTCACATACATGTTCTCACCTATATGTACTCTCTTAGTTATTCTCACCTACATGTACTCACCAAGAAGTTCTCACTACATGTACTCCCCTAGATGTTCTCACCTACATGTACTCACATACATGTTCTCACCTATATGTACTCTCTTAGTTATTCTCACCTACATGTACTCACCTAGATGTTCTCACCTGCATGTAATCCCCTAGATGTTCTCACCTACATGTACTCCCTTAAATGTTCTCACTACATGTTCTCCTCTAGATATTCTCACTACAAGTACTTTCCTAGAGGTACTCACCTACATGTACTCCCCTAGAATTTCTCATTACATGTACTCTCCTAGATGTACTCACCTACATGTACTCCCCTAGATTTTCTGACCTTCATGTACTCCCCTAGATGTTCTCACTACATGTACTCCCCTACATGTTTTCACCTACAAGTACTCCCCTAGATGTTCTCACAACATGTACTCCCCTAGATATTCTCACTACATGTACTCCTCTAGATGTTCTCACTACATGTACTCACCAAGATATTCTCACCTACATGTACTCCCCTAGATGTTCTCACTACATGTACTCCCCTAGATGTTCTCACCAACAAGTACTCCCCTAGATTTTCTCACAACATGTACTTCTCTAGATGTTCTCACTACATGTACTCCTCGAAATATTCTCACTTACATGTACTCCTATAGATATTCTCGCCTACATGTATTCCCCTAGATGCACTCACTTACTTGTACTTCCCTAGAAATACTCACCTACATGTACTCCCCTAGAGGTTATCATCTACATGTACTCCCCTAGATGTACTCATCTCCGTGTAATCCCTTACATGTTCTCACCTACATGTACTCCCCTAAAGGTTCTCAATACATGTTCTCCCCTTGAAATTCTCACTACATAAACTTCCCTAGAGGTATTCACGTACATGTACTCCCCAAGATGTTTTCACTATATGTACTCCCCTAGATGTATTCACCTACTTGTTCTCTCCTAGATGTTCTTACTACATGTACTCCCCTATATGTACTCACCTACATGTACTCCCGTAGAAGTTCTCTCTACATGTACCCACATAGGTGTACTCACGTACATGTACTCCCCTAGATGTTCTCACTACTTGTACTCACTTAGATGTTCTCACTACATGCACTCCTCTAGATGTACTCACCTATATGTACTCACCAAGATGTTCTCACTACATGTACTCACCTAGATGATCTCACCTACATGTTCCCCCCTAGATGTCCTCACCTACATGTACTCCCCTAGGTATTCTCACTACATGTACTCCCCTAGATGTACTCACGTACATGTACTCCCCAAGATGTATTTACCTACATGTACTCCCTTAGATGTATTCAATTACATGTACTCCCCAATATGTTCTCACCTACATGTACTCCCCTAGATATTCTTGCCTACATGTACTCCCCTAGATGTACTCAATTACATGTCCTTCCCTAGCTGTACTCTCCTACATGTACTCCACTACATATTCTCATATACATTTACTCACCTAGATTATCTCACTACATGTACTCCCTTAGATGTACTCACCTACATGTCTTTCCCTAGATGTTCCCACTACATGTACTCAACCAGATGTTCTCACCTACATATACTCCCCTAGATGTTCTTACCTACATGTACTCCCTTAAATGTTCTCACAATATGTACTCCTCTGTATGTACTCACCTGCTTGTACTCACCTAGATGTTCTCACAACATGTACTCCCCTAGATGTTCTCACTACATGTACTCCCCTAGATATTCTCACTACTTGTACTTCCGTAGAGGAACTCACCTACATATACTCCCCTAGATGTTCTCATTACATGTACTCCCCTAGATGTACTCACCTACATGCACTCCCCTAGATGATCTCACCTACATGTACTCCCAGAGAGGATCTCACTACATGTAATCCGCTAAATGTACTCCCCTACATGTCCTCTCCTAGATGTTCTCACTACATGTACTCCCCTAGATATTCTCACTACATGTACTCCGCTCGAGATACTCACCTAAATGTCCTCTCCTAGATTTTCTCACTACATGTACTTCCCTAGATGTTCTCACCTACATGTACTCCCCTAGATATTCTCACTACTTTTACTCATCTAGATATTCTCACTACATGTATTCCCCAATATGTTCTCACCTACATATACTCGCCTAGATGGTCCCACCTACATGTACTCCTCTAGATGTACTCACCTACATGTCCTCCCCTAGATGTTCTCACTACATGTATTCCCTTAGATGTACTCACCTACATGTCCTCCCCAAAATGTTCTCACCTACATGTATTCCCCTAAATGTTCTTACCTACATGTACTCCCCTAGCTATTCTCACCTACATGTACTCACCTAGATGTTTTTACTACATGTACTCCCTTAGATGTACTCACCTACATATCCTCCCCTAGATGTTCTCACTACATGTACTCACCTAGATGTTCTCACCTACATATACTCCTCTAGATGTTCTCACCTACATGTATTCCCCTAGATGTTCTCAGAACATGTACTCCCCTAGATATTCTCACTACATGTACTCCCCTACATGTTCTCACCTACAAGTACTCCTCTAGATGTTCTCAAAACATGTACTCCTCTAGATATTCTCACTACATGTAGTCCTCTAGATGTTCTCCCTACATGTACTCCCCAAGATATTCTCACCTATATGTACTCCCATAGATATTCTCGCCTACATGTACTCCCCTAGATGTACTCACTTACACGTACTTCCCTAGATATACTCACCTACATGTACTCCCCTAGATGTTCTCACCTACATGTACTCCCCTAGATGTACTCATCTACATGTACTCCCTTACATGTTCTCATCTACATTTACTCCCCTAGATATTCACACCTTCATGTACTCACCAAGATGTTCTCACTACATGTGCTCCACCAGATGTTGTCACCTACATATTCTCGCCTAGATGTTCCCACCTACATATTCTCGCCTAGATGTTCCCACCTACATGTATTCCTCTGAATGTTCCCACCTCCATGTACTCCTCTAGATGTATTTACCTACATGTCCTTCCCTAGATGTTCTCACTACACGTAATCCCCTAGATGTTCTCACCTACATGTACTCCCCTAGGTGTTTTCACCAAAATGTACTCTCCTAGAGGTTCTCTACCTGTACTCCCCAAGATGTACTCACCTACATGTACTCCCCTAGATGTATTCACGTACATGTACTTCACAAGATGTTCTCACTACATGTACTCCCAAGATGTTATCACATACATGTACTCCCCTAGATATTCTCGCCTACATGTACTCCCCTAGATGTACTCACTTACATGTATTTCCCTTGATGTACTCTCCTACATGTACTCCCCTAGATATTCTCACCTACATGTACTCACCTAGATGTTGTCACTACATGTACTCCCTTAGATGTACTCATCTACATGTCCTCCCCTAGATGTTCTCACTACATGTACTCACCTAGATGTTCTCACCTACATATACTCCCCTAGATTTTCTCACCTACATGTACTCCCCTATTTGTTCTCACTACATGTTCTCCTCTAGATATCCCAACTACATTTACGTCCCTAGAGTTACTGACCTACATATACTCCCCTAGATATTCTTATTACATGTACTCCCCTAGATATTCTTATTGCATGTACTCCCCTAGATACTCTTATTACATGTACTCCCTAGATGTACTCATCTACATGTACTCCCCTAGATGTTCTCACCTACAAGTACTCCCCTAGATGTTCTCAGAACATGTACTCCCCTAGATATACTCAGTATAGTATTCCTCTGGATATTATCACTACATGTACTCCCCAAGATGTTCTCACCTACATGTTCTCCCATAGATTTTCTCGCCTACATGTACTCACCTAGATGTACTCACTTACATGTACTTCCTTAGATGTACTTACCTACATGTACTCCCCCAGATGTTCTCACCTATATGCACTCCCCTAGATGTACTCACCTACATGTACTCCCTTACATGTTCTCACCTATATGTACTCTCCTAGTTATTCTCACCTGCATGTACTCACCAAGATGTTCTCACTACATGAACTCCCCTAGATGTACTCACTACATGTACTCACCTAGATGTTCTCACCTGCATGTACTACCCTAGATGTTCCCACCTACATGTACTCCCCTAAATCTTCTCACTACATGTTTTTCCCTAGATATTCTCACTACATATACTTTCCTAGAGGTATTCAAATACATGTACTCCCCTTCATGTTCTCATTACATGTACTCCCCTAGATGTACTCATCTACATGTACTCCCCTAGATTTTCTCACCTACGTGTTCTCCACTAGATGTTCTCACTACATGTACTCGCCTACATGTTCTCACCTACAAGTACTCCCTTAGATGTTCTCACAACATGTACTCCCCTAGATGTTCTCATTACATGTACTCCCCCAGATGTACTCACCTACATGTACTCCACTAGATTTTCTCACCTACAGGTACTCCCCTAGATGTTCTCACTACATGTACTCCCCTAGATGTTCTCATCTACAAGTACTCCTCTAGATGTTCTCACAACATGTACTTCTCTAGATATTCTCACTACATATACTCCTCTAGATGTTCTCACTACATGTACTCCCCGAAATATTCTCACCTACATGTACTCCCTTAGATATTCTCGCCTACATGTACTCCCCTAGATGTACTCACTTACATGTACTTCCCTAGATATACTCACCTACATGTACTCCCCTAGATGTTCTCACCTACATGTACTCCCCCTTGATGTACTCATCTACGTGTACTCCCTTACATGTTCTCAACTACATGTACTCTCCTAAAGGTTCTCAATACAAGTTCTCCCCTAGATATTCTCACTACATATACTTCCCTAGAGGTACTCACGTACATGTACTCCCCTAGACGTTTTCACTACATGTACTCCCCTAGATGTACTCACCTACATGTTCTTTCCTAGATGTTCTCACTACATGTAATCCTCTAGATATTCTTACTACTATTATAGACTGTGGGTTGGTTGGTGTTGTCGTCGTTGATCCTTCTCTACGGACAACCCAACCCACAACTCGGTAGGGTGCTTACACTTCACTAGGCGCTTCTGGCTCTTGGAGAGGGGCTCCACGTCACATGTTTAGGGGATGCGGCTCCAACACTCAGCCTCGTTGTCACGTGCACACACCCACTCGAGCCGCTGTGACTCCCCACTCTCTCCTTAGGTGATATGATCTCCTCAATCCCCTTTTGACTTATTAGTATTACCCTTTACCCTGTCCACAGCAGTGGTTCTTGGTTCTTTCTCTCTCTCTTTCTCCTTCTTTACTACCTCCTGGGAAGCCTCACTAGGACAAGGGCAAACACCAGCAAATTGGAATACATTTACTGGATAAAGCACATACACGATACATACACACATATAATAATAATGAATCCTATACTCTATACTATTACAACTAGGTTGCTCTCCAACACAACCAGAACTCTACCATCAGCTTATCAAGTAGTATCCTATCTCCTGGTTCACCACCTGATACTATCAACCACCTCAAGTTGATCAAGTCTACATACACGGTTGCACCATCAGCAATAGAATATATATATGTATCTATAAATGTGTACAAAGAAAATCAGCATTTGCATGCAATAACATATATCAGTATAAATGTTCATTGATACACAACAATGATCAATCGATCACTATCAGTCCTAGAACGCATACATCTGTAGGTAATCCAGCCTACGACTGTGACTCTAAACTTCAGTATAAAACACTCCTTGACATAAGAATGCAAACAGTCACTCACCTCTCACTGCGTCTTGCACACTAATGACAACCAAACACTATCAACTCCCTATAAGTAATCCACCAGAACTTCCCTTCCACCTCTGGAAGTTCACTACCCTAATATCTTTAGGTTCTTCCGGGCTTCACTACCAGGATCCTCTGCAGCTCCTCCAGGCTGCTATCATGAAGTTTCCTTGAGCAACTACGGTGCTTCAGCCTTCTGCTAGGTTCCTCCACAGCTCTCTTGGCAGCTACACCACCTCTACAGAAGCACGTGACACTCCTCTTCACTGCTTCTCCTCACAGCTCGAGGTCCTCTGCTTCACTACCTTGGAGTCTCATCAATTACTTCATCTATGCCGGCTTCGAAGTTCTCAGTAACCTCTTCCCCAAAAGACAAACCTGCAACCCATCGACACTCCAATAAAGTTGTTTCCCCTTTAACACATGAACAAAAATAATCACACAATATGTTTGCCTCCAACCTCTATCTGTCCTCTACATACAGTGAGAGTGGACTCCCCCGTTTTGGGCGGGTCCATACTCCACCTCGCCTGGCGGCGGTCCTCACTCGCTGGGAGGGTCTTCCTCCGTCAGGAGCCGGGCTCCCTCAGTCGTCTGTCAGAGCTCAGAGGGGACGGACGTCGCTCCGTGTTCCTCACTCTTCACTCTCCTATTTCAGGCTTTCTGCCTTATTAAAACATGTCTAACTTATAAATAAACATCGCTACTGTCGCTGGGCACACGACCAACTACAAGCAATCACTATGAACTGGCATATATCGTGCTTACCACAGATAAACTGGTCGAGGGCGCTTCTCCCTCTGACGGCCTCTGGTCACGGCGCTTCCACGGCCCACAATAATGCCTCTGGGCGATTTAATAAACACTTCTTCGACCAGGACTTGAGACCACAACGTTCCCAGCTCGGTTCCACAGCTGGCACGTCTACACACTTCTCTTCTCTTCGAGATATATCACTAGGGGTTCCCTTCTGACGGGAGCTCAACGGAGCGCAGCTTTCCCCTGCGATGTCTGGCACTCAAGTGAGGTCAAAGCCCTTCCAGAAGCGAACCTCACGCCTCCAGCAAAATGTCCACATCTCCTAGCCAGTCATTTATCTGTTTTCTTCTTCATTGCCCATAATCTCAAATTGTTATACATCTCCAAGCAACTATTTTAGATATGGGTTATCACCTCAATATATGCTAGACCTGCTAATCAGGTCAGGCTTGATGAATAACTCTCAAGGAGGGAGACTCGTTTCTCCTGTAGGCTGAGATCATAACACTACATGTTCTCCCATAGATATTCTCGCCTACATGTACTCACCTAGATGTACTCACTTACATGTACTTCCTTAGATGTACTCACCTACATGTACTCCCCCAGATGTTCTCACCTATATGTACTCCCCTAGATGTACTCACCTACATGTACTCCCTTACATGTTCTCACCTATATGTACTCTCCTAGTTATTCTCACCTACATGTACTCACCAAGATGTTCTCACTACATGAACTCCCCTACATGTCCTCCCATAGATGTTCTCACTACATGTACTCACCTAGATGTTCTCACCTGCATGTACTACCCTAGATGTTCCCACCTACATGTACTCCCCTAAATGTTCTCACTACATGTTTTCCCCTAGATATTCTCACTACATATACTTTCCTAGAGGTATTCAACTACATGTACTCCCCCTTGATGTTCTCATTAAATGTACTCCCCTAGATGTACTCATCTACATATACTCCCCTAGATTTTCTCACCTACGTGTTCTCCCCTAGATGTTCTCACTACATGTACTCGCCTAAATGCTCTCACCTACAAGTACTCCCTTAGAAGTTCTCACAACATGTACTCCCCTAGATGTTCTCATTACATGTACTCCCCCAGATATACTCACCTACATGTACTCCACTAGATTTTCTCACCTACATGTACTCCTCTAGATGTTCTCACTACATATACTCCTCTAGATGTTCTCACTACATGTACTCCCCGAAATATTGTCACCTACATGTACTCCCTTAGATATTCTCACCTACATGTACTCCCCTAGATGTTCTCACCTACATGTACTCCCCTAGATGTACTCATCTACGTGTACTCCCTTACATGTTCTCAACATGTAAGGGAGTACATGTTGTACTCCCTTACATGTACTCTCCTAAAGGTTCTCAATACAAGTTCTCCCCTAGATATTCTCACTACATATACTTCCCTAGAGATACTCACGTACATGTACTCCCCTAGATGTTTTCACTACATGTTCTCCCCTAGATGTACTCACCTACATGTTCTCTCCTAGATGTTCTCACTACATGTACTCCTCTAGATATTCTTACTACATGTACTCCCCTAGATGTACTCACCTACATGTGCTCCCGTAGAAGTTCTCACTACATGTACCCACCTTGGTGTTCTCACGTACATGTACTCCCCTATATGTTCTCATTACATGTACTCACCTAGATGTTCTCACTACATGTACTCCTCTTGATGTACTCACCTATATGTACTCACCTAGATGTTCTCACTTCATGTACTCACCTATATGTTCTCACTACATATACTCCCCTAGATGTACTCACCTACGTGTACTCCCATAGATGTTCCTAATACAGGTACTCCCCTAGTTGTTCTCACTACATGTACTCCCCAAGATGTACTTACCTACATGTACTCCCCTAGATGTATTCACCTACATGTATTTCCCTAGATATTATCACTATATGTACTCCCCAAGATGTTCTCACCTACATGTACTCCCCTAGATGTACTCACTTGCATGTACTTCCCTAGATGTACTCTCCTACATGTTTCTCACCTGCATGTACTCTCTTACATGTTTCTACCTACATGTACTCCCCTACATATTCTCATCTACATGTACTCACCTAGGTGTTCTCACTACATGTACTCCCCTAGATGTACTCACCTACATGTCTTTCCCAAGATGTTCCCACTACATGTACTCATCTAGATGTTCTCACCTACATATACTCACCTAGATGTTCTTACCTACATGTACTCCACTAAATGTTCTCACTATGTGTACTCCCCTAGATGTACTCACCTGCATGTACTCCCCTAGACGTTCTCACAACATGTACTCCCCTAGATATTCTCACTATTTGTACTTCCCTAGAGGTACTCACGTACATATACTCCCCTAGATGTTCTCATTACATGTACTCTCCTAAATGTACTCGCCTACATGTCCTCTCCTAGATGTTCTCACTATATGTACTACTCTAGATATTCTCACTACATGTACTCCTCTCGAGATACTCACCTACATGTTCTCTCCTAGATGTTCTCACTACATTTACTCCCCTAGATGTTCTCACCTACATGTACTCCCCTAGATATTCTCACTACTTGTACTCATCTAGATGTTCTCATTACATGTATTCCCCTAGATGTTTTCACCTACATGTACTCCCCTAGATTTTCTCTCTACATGTACTCACCTAGATGTTCTCTCCTACATGTACTCCCAAAGATGTTCTCACCTACATGTACTCCCCTACATGTTCTAACCTACATGTACTCCCTAAGATGTTCTCACCTACATGTACTCCCTAAGATGTACTCACCTACATGTACTCCCTTAGATGTTCTCACCTACATGTACTCCCTGAGATGTACTCACCTACATGTTCTAAACTACATGTACGCCGCTACATGTTCTCACCTATATATACTTCCCTAGATGTTCTCACTCCATGTACTCCCTAGATGTATTCACCTACATGTTCTCTCCTAGATGTTCTCACTACATTTACTCCCCTAGATATTCTCGCCTACATGTACTCCCCAAGACGTACTCACTTATATGTACTCCCCTAGGTATTCTCACCTACATGTTCTCTCCTAGATGTTTTTACTACATGTACTCCTCTAGATGTACTCACCTACATATCCTCTCCCAGATATTCTCACTACATATACTCCCCTACAGGTACTCACTTACATGTATTCCCCTAGATGTTCTCATTACATGTTCTCTCTAGATGTACTCACCTACATGTACTCCCCTAGATGTTCTCACTACATGTACTCACCTTGATGTTCTTACCTACATGTACTCCCCTAGCTGTTGTCACAAACATGTACTCCCCTTGATGTTCTCACTACATGTACTCACCTAGATGTTCTTACTACATGTACTTCCATAGATGTTCTCACTTACATGTAGTCCCCGAGATGTTTTCACCTATATGTATTCCTCTAGATGTTCTCATTACCTATACTCACCACAATGTATTCACCTACTTGTACTCCCAAGATATTCTCACCTACATGTCCTCCCCAAGATGTACTCTCCTACATGTACTCCCCAAGATGTGCTCACCTTCATGTGCTCCCCAGAGATGGTTCCACCTACATGTACTTCCCTAGATATACTCACTGTTACGGACCCGAGTCCAGCGTCCGAGCACGGAGCAGTGACGACCACGCCATCTGTGGGTCAGCTCCAGAAACCCCCTCCAAATGGACGACGCCATCTAGTGAGGACGAGATATACCGGCCACAGGGGCTGGTTTCCCGTCCTAATCAGCTTGTGACATAGCCGCTGCTGACCTCTGGTGAGGTGACGCTTAGACAGCAACCCCATCTATGGAGTGGATAGGTGGGGATAGGTCTAAGCCTGTAAGTGAGGTGCCCTAGGGTGTCCCTAGATGACGTGTCTGATTACAGAGTCGACCTGGGACTGCAGGATTGGACGATGGGCAGTTTACCCAAGGCAGCCAAAGTCTCTCCACGTGTTGCCGAAGAAGCTGTGAGTTGCTCCCGGACGAACACTGCTGAGAGTGTTAGCCTGCCTGTGACATGGCAGAGTTGAGGAATCGTTGTACCCGGGGGTTGACTGGTGGAAGAGACTAGCCACTGTTGTGCTATATAGAGGAGAGTGACCAGCGGAATCACACGAGGCTCCTGCCTAGGGCTCGCTACCCTAGTATCGGTTGTGGAGTGGCCTACGCAGCAGAGCTGATTAGAACCTGCCAGCTACAGGCTGGATTTGTGGTTGAAGGCCTCCACGACGGTGCACCCAGTGGGACTGTGATTTGGCTGGCCTGTGGCCAGGTTAGATTCGCCTAGAGAATCTAAGGATTCATCGTGAGGCCACGAGAAAAGAACCAGGGCTACTCATCTTGAGCACCGTGGAACATTCCACGTCTTCAGAGGAAGACGATTCTGCACATTGAATATTTATACCCCCTGTGTGACAGTATATATATTTATTTATTGGTGGTGGTAATTATATATTTAAATTAGTGCGTTTGTATTCCATCCCCTTTAATTTACTTGCGTTACGGAAAACACCCCTTGAAAGCCACTACTAACTTGGGGCCAGATTCCTAAATTCTAATAGTATCAGAAAAGAACCCGGTTACGCCCCAGTAGGGCCGTAACACTCACCTACATGTTCTTCCCTAAATGTTCTCACTACATGTATTCCCCTAGATGTTCTCACCTACTTGTACTCCCCAAGATGTACTCACCTACATATACTCCCCTAGATGTTCTCACCAAAATGTACTCCCCTAGATGTTCTCACTTCACGTACTCCTTTAGATGTACTCACCTACATGTACTCCCCTAGAGTTTCTCACCAACATGTACTCCCCTAGATGTACTCACCTACATGTCCTACCCAAGATGTTCTCACTACATGTACTCCTCTAGATGTTCTCACTACATGTACTCCCCAAGATATTCTCCCCTTTATGTACTCCCATAGATATTCTCGCCTACATGTACTCCCCCTAGATGTACTCACTTACATGTACTTCTGTAGATATACTCACCTACATGTACTCCCCTAGATGTTCTCACTTACATGTACTCCCCTAGATGTACTCATCTACATGTACTCCCTTACATGTTCTCACCTACATGTACTCCCCTAGATATTCACACCATGTACTCACCAAGATGTTCTCACTACATGTTCTCCCATAGATGTTCTCACTACGTGTACTCCTCCAGATGTTCTCACCTACATATACTCGCCTAGATGTTCCCACCTACATGTACTCCTCTCGATGTGCTCACCTACATGTCCTCCCCAAGATGTTCTCACTACATGTACTCACCTTGATGTTCTCACCTACATGTACTCCCCTAGATTTTCTCACTACATGAACTCCCATAAATGTTCTCACTACGTGTACTCCTCCAGATGTTCTCACCTACATATGCTCGCCTAGATGTTCCCACCTACATGTATTCCTCTAGATGTTCCCACCTCCCTGTACTCCTCTCGATGTACTCACCTACATGTCCTTCCCTAGATGTTCTCACTACATGTACTCACCTAGATGTTCTCACCTACATGTACTTCCCTAGATGTTCGCACTACTAGTACTCCCCTAGATGTTCTCACCTAAATGTACTCCCCTAGATGTTTTAACCTAAATGTACTCCCCTAGATGTACTCACCTACATGTACTCCCCTAGATGTTCTCTTGTACCTAGATGATGTACTTCTGATCCTGTGGTCCTGGGTTCGATCCCAGGCGCCGGCGAGAAACAATGGACATGGTTTTTTTCACCCTATGCCCCTGTTACCCAGCAGTAAAATAGGTACCTGGATGTTAGTCAGCTGTCACGGGTTGCTTCCTGGGTGTGTAGGCCTGGACCTAGATTCAGGAAGCTCCATGTATTTCTTCGTAAGTGGGTTTGCTACGAAGGTTCCTAAGTGTGCCCTAAGATGCTTAGGTGCAATTCAATAACCTCCACTTAGGAAGAAATTTGTTGGTTCACCTGCGTGCCGATAGAGGTCACTACTCTGTTTCGTTTTGGCCAATCAGAGAGCAGCAACATTCTTCGTATTGAAGATTTACCGCTGGCTTATCAGAACTCTGCTGCCTCCTATTTACGTCGAATTTTCTTATAAAATTAGTATATTTCGAAGTAAAACAATGTTTTTTTAACTTCTACAGCCAGCACCGACATTGTAGTAAACAAATATTTTACATTTGTTGTTTACCTACGTAATTCCAAGAGATACTGTGTAGCTGTCCTTGTTGCTGGGAAGATGCGCTGACAATTATTGTATATATTTACTGAATTTACCCAAGGGCCACTAACTATCTAATGGCCTCGAAGAGGACAGAAAGCTGGCGGCTTGTTAAAGGGTCCGCCAATTGTCTTAATGATATTTTTTAGCTGGAATTTGGCAATTACGGCCTCAGCGGGTAGGCGGTTCCATGGGTTTATAGCCCTCTTCGTGGGAAAAAACATCTGTTTTCAGTCCTACTTGAGAGAACATACTCTCCAACACTATATCTGTGATTGCCCTGTTATCAGTGACTTCATACCAAATGGTATGAAGTATTTTGAGCTCTGTAATTACTTCATACACTCAGGAATATTGGAAGATATTCTTGTGCTGCACCCAGATTTTGCCATTGGAGGCTAATAGATCAGCATTAAGCATTTTGTTCTCTCCTAATTCCATGTATGACTGGCCATCCTGTGAGGTGAGGATGTTGGATGAGCTTGTAGCTGGTTTTTGATCTACACTGTGTGGTCCTTTATACAGAATAGGGAAGCAGCACATTGCTGTGTATACCTAAACATGTTTAAAAAATACATTGTTTGAGAGGAGTCTTGTAGAAACTGGTAAGAGTAATTATAATATAATGTTTCCATGATTCAGTGCTTACCTCTTGTGAAAATCGCGAAGAGTTGTTTAGTCAGAGTTGATTTGTTTTTTGTATTGAGGCTGGTATTTTCTAAATTGATTCCATGTACAGTACTGTATGTCTAACCATCCTGTGAGATGGGAGTATTAGATAAACTTATAGCTAGTTTTTTATCTACACTGTGTAATATTCCATATAGAATAGGGTAGCAGCACATTGCTGTGTATACCTAATCTTCTTAATAAAAAAAATCAGTAATAAAGATTTTAAATTATAGTTTGTATTATTACAAATACAGTACTGTATTATCCTTATTAAATTATGTTGACCATGGATCATTAAGATCTCATGTTGATATGTAATAGTCATATTTCTTTTGAACTGCTAATCCATGCTAATCATTCATTAAATTGTGCATTATGTCTCAATTTTTCACTTCCTTGGATATACTGTACAGTACAAAAAGATAGGATAAAAATAAACCAGTAATATTTCTTTCATTATATTTTTCATTTAAATAACTGCATCAATATTTTTACAGCTGACATAATTTGTTTTACCATACAGGTGCATTATTTGTTAAAAAAATTTGGTTTATTGTTACACACAATGGTGCTACATAGCCTTCCCAGCTTGGTGCCTTCTTTTAATACTTACTGATTAAAAAATAAATAATAAATACATTTTATTCAGGAAAAGTACATACAGTTGATTTACAAACATAATGTTGGATTTATAGACAGAGCTAGTACATACAATACCTAAAGCCACTAATACTCATAGCATTTCAGGCAAGGTGTAGGAGAAAAAAACACAGACTAAAACTTAATAGTAATCGGGATTAGGTATAAATTGTGTTGAAAGAAGGAATAAAAAATACAAGAAGGGGGGTTAACATAGCATAAATCAGCAATTGCACATGTTGGTGAACAGCGTTCTTTAAAAAATAGCAAGACATGGGTTGACATTTAGGAGGTAAGTTAGGTTACATGGAGTTAATTAATTAGGCAGTACTTGGTTTAACTCTTAAACTGGTTGAGAGAGGTACAGCCTTTGACATGATTCGGGAGGTCATTCCACATTCTTGGTCCCTTGATTTGTAGAGCACTTCTACTTTGGTTACACACAGCCAAATTGTGTAACAGGAAGAGGTCTTGGATACAAATTTGTTCCATGCTAAATGTAGAGGAATCAGCTCAGTATTCCTCAAATAAAATAAGTTGCCTCGGCTTATAAGGTAAATAAAATAAGCATTTCTCAAATAAGTAGCTGCCTCACCTCACTGCCTTACTGCTACATAGCCTTCCCGGCATGGTGCCTTCTTTTGATAATTACTTGTTCCACTCCCAAATTGTATAACAGGAAGAGGTCTTGGACCCCTACTTCCCTCTCTCTTTTTTAATAGTCTATATAGTCATAATTATAGCTTTAAGTATTCAATGAATAAAGTTTTTGACATTTTTACCCTTCTCCTTATCTAACATCATTTGTGCAGCATATTTTTATTTTATGTCTCACCCAGATTTAATTTCAAAATAAAACCAAACTAAATAAATTAGAAATGGGTATGTATAGCTAAGGTACACCCTTACTACTAGGTGAACAGGGGCATTTGGTGATAGTAAATGATCCCATCAGGCAGGGCTCACCACCTTCTCTCATATTTCGTGTTCACCAGTGTTTATTTACTTAATAACTACGGGTATAATATCTTGCTATTATAAAACTAATTCTACTATCATCAAACACATATTTATTTCAAGTTTCAAGCAGAGAATGCATATATAACTAACACGAAGGACTCCTCTTCACTAGATTCACCAGCTATAATATTTTGGTCATGTTCCAATATCATAAATCGATCCGAGTGTTATGTAGTAGAGAAAAAATGACTTATATCCAGTTTATGTAAAGGTACGAGTGGTCGAAACCACACTTAAATCCTGGAATGAACTTACGAAGGTTTTTCCACTTAGTGTAGCTACTTGAATACGAACGTAGCCGCCACGAAGGCGCTAAGAAGGAAAATGTTCTTAGCTAAGAGGAAAAACCTTCGTAAGCACCTTCCTGAATCCGGCCCCTGGTCGAGGACCGGGCCGCAGGGACACTAAAGCCCCAAAATCATCTCAATATCTCAAGATAACCTACATGTTCTCCCATAGATGTTCTCACCTAAATGTACTCCCCAAGATGTATTCACCTACATATTCTCACCTACATGTACTCCCCTAGATGTTCTCACCTAAATGTACTCCCCAAGATGTACTCACCTACATGTACTCCCCCTAGATGTTCTCTCCTACTTGTACTCCCTTAGATGTTCTTACCTACATGTACTCCCCTAGATGTTCTCACTACATGTACTCCCCAAGATGTTCTCACCTGCATGTACTCCCCTAGATATTCTCACAACATGTACTACCCTAGATGTACTCGCCTACATGTACTCCCCTAGATGTTCTCACTACATATACTCCCCAAGATGTTCTTACCTACATGTACTCCCCAAGGTGTACTCACCTACATGTACTCCCCTCGATGTTCTCACCTACATGTACTTCCAGAGAGGTTCTCACTACATGTACTCCCCTATATGTACTCACCTACATGTCCTCCCCTAGACGTTCTCACTACATGTACTCACCTAGATGTTCTCACCTGCATGTACTCCCCTAGATGTTCTCACCTACATGCACTCCCCTAAATGTTCTAACTACATGTTCTCCCCTAGATATTCTCACTACATATACTTCCCTAGAGGTACTCACGTACATGTACTTCCCTAGATGTTCTCATTACATGTACTCCCCTACATGTACTCACCTACATGTACTCCCCTAGAGTTTCTCACCAACATGTACTCCCCTAGATGTTCTCACTACATGTACTCCCCTACATGTTCTCACCTACAAGTACTCCCATAGATGTTCTCACAACATGTACTCCACTAGATATTCTCCCTACATGTACTCCTCTAGATGTTCTCACTACATGTACTCCCCAAGATATTCTTACCTATATGTACTCCCATAGATATTCTCGCCTACATGTACTCCCCTAGATGTACTCACTTACATGTACTCCCCTAGATATTCACACCTTCATGTACTCACCAAGATGTTCTCACTACGTGTACTCCTCCAGATGTTCTCACCTACATATACACGCGTAGATGTTCCCACCTACATGTACTCCTCTAGATGTTCCCACCTCCATGTACTCCTCTCGATGTACTCACCTACATGTCCTCCCCAAGATATTCTCACTACATGTACTCACCTTGATGTTCTCACCTACATGTACTCCCCTAGATTTTCTCACTACATGTACTCCCATAGACGTTCTCACTACGTGTACTCCTCCAGATGTTTTGACCTACATATACTCCCCTAGATGTTTTCATATACATGTACTCCGCTAGATATTCTCACTACGTGTACTCCTCTAGATGTTCTCACTACATGTACTCCTCAAAATATTCTCACCTACATGTACTCCAATATATATTCTCCCCTACATGTAGTCCCCTAGATGTACTCTTTTATATGTACTTCCCTAGATATACTCACCTACATGTACTCCCCTAGATGTCCTCATCTACATGTACTCCATTAGCTGCTCTCACCTACATGTACTCCCCTAGATGTTCTCACTACATATACTCCCCTAGATGTACTCACCTACATGTTCTCTCCTAGATGTTCTCACTACATGTACTCCCCTAGATATTCTCACTACATGTACTCCCCTAGATATTTTCACTACATGTACTCCCCTAGATGTAGTCACCAACATGTACTCCCGTAGAAGTTCTCAGGACATGTACCCACCTATGTGTTCTCACCTACATGTACTCCGCTAGATGTTCTCACTACATGTACTCACCTAGATGTTCTCACTACATGTACTCCCCTAGATGTTCTCACAACATGTACTCACCTAGATGTCCTCACCTACATGTACTTCCCTTAATATTCTCACTACCCGTGCTCCCCTACGTATTCTCACTACATGTACTCCCCTAGATGTACTCACCTACATGTACTCCCCTAGATGTTCTAACTACAGGTACTCCCCTAGATGTTCTCACTACATGTACTCCTCTAGATGTTACCACCTCCATGTACTCTTTCAGATGTACGCACCTACATGTACTTCCCTAGAAGTTCGCACTACATGACCTCCCCTAGATGTTCTCAGGATATGTACTCACCTAGATGTTCTCACCTACATATACTTCCCAAGATGTTCGCACTACATGTACTCCCATAGATGTTTTCACCTACATGTACTCCACTAGATGTTTTCACCAACATGTACTCTCCTAGATGTTCCCACCTCCATGTACTCCTCTCGATGTACTCACCTACATGTCCTCTCCAAGATATTCTCAGTACATGTACTCACCTTGATGTTCTCACCTACATGTACTCCCCTAGATTTTCTCACTACAAGTACTCCCATAGATGTTCTCACTACGTGTATTTCTCCAGATGTTATCACCTACATATACTCGCCTCGATGTTCCCACCTAAATGTACTCCTCTAGATGTTCCCTCCTCCACGTACTCCTCTCGATGTACTCACCTACATGTCCTCCCCTAGATGTTCTCACTACACGTACTCACCTAGATGTTCTCACCTACATGTACTTCCCTAGATGTTCGCACTACATGTACTCCCATAGATGTTCTCACCTACATGTACTCCCCTAGATGTTTTCACCAACATGTACTCTCCTAGATATTCTCACTATCTGTACTCCCCAAGATGTACTCACCTACATGTACTCCCCCAAGTTGTCCTCACCTATATTAACTCCCCAAGATGTATTCACCTACATGTACTCCCTTAGATGTATTCACCTAAATATACTCCCCATGATGTTCTCACCTTCATGTACTCCCCAAGATGTACTCACCTACATGTACTCCCCCTAGATGTTCTCACTACATGTACTCACCTAGATGTTCTCACTACATACACTTCCCTAGAGGTACTCACCTACATGTAATCCCCTGGATGTTCTCACCTACATGTACTCCCCCTAGATGTATTCACCTACACGTACTCCACTAGATTTTCTCACCTACATGTACTCCCCTAGATGTTCTCACTACATGTACTGCCCTAGATGTTCTTACCTACAAGTACTTTCCTAGAAGTTCTCACAACATTTACTTCTCTAGATATTCTCACTACATGTACTCCTCTAGATGTTCTCACTACATGTACTCCTCGAAATATTCTCACCTACATGTACTCCCATAGATATTCTGGCCTACATGTATTCCCCTAGATGTACTCACTTACATGTACTTCCCTAGATATACTCACCTACATGTACTCCCCTAGATGTTCTCACCTACATGTACTCTCCTAGATGTCCTCATCTACATGTACTCCATTACCTGCTCTCACCTACATGTACTCCCCTGGATGTTCTCACTACATATACTCCCCTAGATGTACACACCTACATGTAATCCCCTAGATATTCTCACTACATGTACTCCCCCTAGATATTTTCACTACATGTACTCCCCTAGATGTATTCACCTACATGTTCTCTCCTAGATGTTCTCACTACATGTATTCCCCTATATATTCTCACTACATGTACTCCCCTAGATGTAGTCACCAACATGTACTCCCGTAGAAGTTCTCAGTACATGTACCCACCTATGTGTTCTCACCTACATGTACTCCCCTAGATGTTCTCACTACATGTACTCACCTAGATGTTCTCACTACATGTACTCCCCTAGATGTTCTCACTACATGTACTCACCTAGATGTTCTCACTACATGTACTCCCCAAGATGTTCTAACTACAGGTACTCCCCTAGATGTTCTCACTACATGTACTCCTTTAGAGGTTCCCACCTCCAAGTACTCTTTCAGATGTACGCACCTACATGTACTTCCCTAGAAGTTCGCACTACATGAACTCCCATAGATGTTCTCACCTACATGTACACCCCTAGATGTTCCCCCCTCCATGTACTACTCTCGATATACTCACCTACAAGTCCTTCCCTAGATGTTCTCAGTATATGTACTCACCTAGATGTTCTCACCTACATATACTTCCCTAGATGTTCGCACTACATGTACTCCCTTAGATGTTCTCACCTACATGTACTTCACTAGATGTTTTCACCAACATGTACTCTCCTAGATGTTCTCACTAACTGTACTCCCCAAGATGTACTCACTCACATGTACTCCCCAAGTTGTAAATAAGGAGAAATTGGCGCCCTGATATAAAATGAAAGAGTGTCCCCTACGGCAGATATGACCTTTTGGAAAGGACATTAGCCGATCGCGGATTGGCCGACGTGGGTCGCGGGCGACCAATCAGGGCCCGCCATGACGTCACCGAGTGCCCCGGGCGGCGCCAACGTCAGAGTTGATCCGACCTTGGAAGCGACAGGACGCTCCTCGGTCTGCTCTCAAGGATTAGAGGCTCTACAAGCCTTATTCAGTGGATTAACTAGCCATCGCAGCCCACCATAAGCTATTGGAGACCCTGCGCTTCTGGGAAGCAAATAAGGAACCAAGTTCATTGAGCAGAGGAGTGCCAAACTTGGAAAATAGTCGGCGACAACGCTGGGGCTGCGGCGGGCAGGCCTAGCTGTGACCGGGTCACATCCACTGAGGGTCTTCAAAGGGCGACACCGTGCCTAGGACAAGGAGCAACGCCTTGTGGAAGGGGCGAGTGTGGGGAAAATAGTGATTAGCTCAGCGCCCATCGATGAACCAGGATTGGGTGCAGCTGAATCTCAGGGATTGGAACGGCGACGACGCGAAGGCTCCACGACACCTGAAGACCTGTGGAACGTCCTGGATCGTCAAGGATCGACCCAAGGAAGCGTGGGAACCTCACACCATTGAGGGACAGGCGTCGTGAGCCAGGAATGTAAGGTAGATAATTTTCCCTCCTATTACCCCTTGTGTGAGTAGGCTAGTTAGGCCACAATAGTTACTTATGTATGTGGCAGCAGGACTTTAATGTTTTAATAGTAGAATAGGCTGCAAGGCAGCTTGTGTCCAGGACTGTCAGAGGGGACAGTGTGTATGGATGGCAGGACAGTGAAGAAGAGGCGCCGACGTGGTGAAGAGGCCCCTCCTGTGAGAGTGTGAGACTCCTGTCTTCCTGCCCAGTTGAAGGAGTGTTGGAGGTCGTGGAAGAAGAGGCTGACGATCTCCAGACTTATTATCCATAGTTCCATATTCATGTATTACTTGTGATTGTGTGTGTGTGTTCATGTAATTTGCATCAGTAAATTCACACATTTTATCACTGTGTTTAAGTGTGCCTCCATATATGATATTTCTCTATGAGCATACACGAAGGTTATCATAGTACCACCCAGGGAACACTACGTTCTCTATAGCAGTTCTTATTGCCTGGAGGGTGGCAAAGACAGCACAGACTTACATAAAAGTGTACCCTTAGCCATCCGATCAGTATCGGTGCCTGAATGGTGGCAACTATTAACGTAGTGGCTACAGAGAGGTAAAGCCACGCAGACCTTCCTGGGAGAGTACCCTGGGCCGACAGTCTAGTAGCAGATCCATGGGAGTAGCAACCTTCTGGCTACAAACAATATATAATACACCCACTGAACTGCATTGCTGGGGTGCAGATATAATAACCCAGCTGGCGACCTTGCTGAGAAGAAGATAGAGAAGACAGGTGGGAAAGGAGTTCCTGCAACCTTTTTTTTGTCTGGCAGGCAAGACTCAGGGAGGTTATGGTTATAAGGTAAGCCTGAGTCTTCCTTCACTCCCCCACGGGTCTAGGCCGGAACTGTTAATAGCAGTTTCCCGTGTTTGACTGAACGGCTTCCAGGGTGAATCAGTGGCACCCCTTTTGTGGTGGAAGCAAAGACCTGCGGAGGTGGGCATTGTTTGTCCTCTCCTGTGTGTGACCAAGGAGACTCCGGTGAATCCCGGGAGTCGGAGGGGCTGAGTATTTGGGCCTATTGAGCCACTAGCAGCCGAGTGCTAACAGAGCCCCGACCGGACCACCCACCTCCACGTGACAGAGAAATGGCGACCTCGCCAGGATTCGATCCCCGGTAGCCAAGAACTGGGAACTTCGCCAGGAAGCGTGGATCAAGCTACAGTGTGGCCCAAATTTCAAGACAAGAGTTGCCAGGGTACTAATACAGTGTGGCCAGTGAATTCAGTGGTACTGTTACTCAACCGGCTAAAGGACTGAAACGGTGAAACTAGTGCCTACTAACTTGTCTGTGCTGTCGTGTATGCTCAATGATATAGAGATGGAGGAGGACAAAGTAAAGAAATTTATTGATACAAGGGATGAGAGGATCTTGGAAGAGTGTACCAAGGCCCAGCTCCAACAAGTGGCAAACCACTTTGGGATCAGGTTGAGGACGACTAAGGTAGCGGAGCGAAGGATAGAGATCATGGCACAGCTCACAGCTCGAGAGGAAGCGACGGGAGAGGAGCCAACTCAAGAGGAGCCGTCCCGAGGAGAGCCGTCGCAAGGTGAACCGTCCCGACTAGGGCCACCCCAAGCGCCTACCAGTGTGGAGAGAATTCACAGTGAACATGGGAGCAGTGGAAGGTCCAGCTGTAGTAAGAGGAGCCTGCAACTGGAAATAATGAAGATGCACCTGGAAGCCCAGCTGCGACGAGAGGAGAGAGAAGCGCAAATGCAGCGAGAGGAACGTGCGGCTGAGCTGCAGCGAGAGGAACGTGCGGCTGAGCTGCAGCGAGAGGAACGTGCGGCTGAGCTGCAGCGAGAGGAGCGAGAAGCTCGGCTGCAGCGAGAAGAAGGAGAGAGACAACTGCGACTGGAGGAGATAAAGGCAAAGAAAGAAGTCGAATTGCGTCGCGTTGAACGTGGTCTGCCCTCACTACCTGCACGGCGAGATGACCTCAAGGTAAGGAAACGTGACTTACCTACGTTCGAACCACAAGAAGCTGAGGCGTTCTTCGAACACTTTGAACGGACAGCAACTCTGAAGGAGTGGCCGGAAGATGATTGGGCTGCTCTGGTCCAGGGCAGGTTGACTGGTGAGGCCCGGGAAGCCTATAACATTCTGGACCTAGAGGAGTGTACTAGTTACGACGCGATTAAGAATGCGGTGCTCCACTCATTCCGGCTGACTCCGGAGATGTACCGGAAGCGGTTCAGAGAGTATACAAGAGCGTCGGGAAAGACTTACGCCGAGACCGCCAGGGATATGGAACGGAAATTCCTACGATGGTTGAAGGCGGAGGAAGCGGAGTCGGCGGATGATATCACACGACTGATAGTGATGGAGAGGTTTATGTCAGTGCTCCATCCTGAGTTGCGAATAAGGGTGAGAGAAGCAGGTATTAAGGACCTGAAGGCTGCAGCGGATCGAGCCGACATGCTGGAGGAGGCACTACATCTCAGGAGGGAGGGGCCGCCCAGACACTCGCCTTACCCCAGGTCGGGAGGGAACTTTAGGAGTTCAGGAGGAGCGAGGACGGGTGGGGACTCTCCCAAGAGTAGTGTACCCACTGAGGTAACCCAGTTCAAGAGCTCAAGAGACACGGGAAGGAAGCCCCAAGCTGTGAGCAGTGGACCTAACTCGGGAGCAAGTGCTGCAGTCCCAGACACGACGACAGGGAGTCCAAGGAGGACCCAGGGAACGTCTGCAAGTGGTACCGCCAGGGGGACTGGCGAGTGGCCGCCCAGGGGAGGCAGCCGATGCTTTAACTGTGGTGTGAGAGGACATTATGCCCGCGAGTGTGAGGAGCACCAAAGGAATGTAGGATTAATGTTGGAAGAGGAGAGAGTGTTTGTTCACACCCCATATTATAGTGGACCCAACGTGAATGGTTGGGAAATGAAGTTGGGTGAACATCCCTTCGTTTTCGGGGCCAACGTGAAGTTTGGAAAGTCAGACCCTGTGGAGGTTGCCGTTCTTCGAGATACGGGTGCTGACATAAGTATGGTAACCAGGAGTATTCTCCCCAAGGAATTTAATGATTCACCTGTGGGAGTGGTGAGGATACGCAGTGTGGGGGAGGAATATAGGTTGCCACTTCACGAAGTACAGCTGATTGCCGACTGCGGAGTCGAGAAAGCTATAATAGCTGTAGCCCCTAAATTACCCCTAGAGCATGTACAGATGGTGCTGGGTAATGACCTCGGAGGAGGCAGGATACAACCCGATTGGGCCAGGAGTGCCTATGTTGCAAGCAGCGGTACAACTCTGCCGGGTGAGGTATCGGTCGTTCCAGATGGTAGTGAGGAAGCCGACTTCGCCAGGGGAAACGTCGCCAGAGACGACGACAACGAGGGCGAGAGTGCAGAGAGGTTGTGGAAAACCCCGACGGGGACCTCCGACTAAGCCTGGTTACCTGGTTGATACCTGGTTGATGGGGTTCTGGGAGTTCTTCTACTCCCCAAACCCGGCCCGAGGCCAGGCTCGACTTGTGAGAGTTTGGTCCACCAGGCTGTTGCTTGGAGCGGTCCGCAGGTCCACATACCCACCACAGCCCGGTTGGTCCGGCACTCCTTGGAGGAATAAATCTAGTTTCCTCTTGAAAATGTCCACGGTTGTTCCGGCAATATTTCTTATGCTTGCTGGGAGGACGTTGAACAACCGCGGACCTCTGATGTTTATACAGTGTTCTCTGATTGTGCCTATGGCACCTCTGCTCTTCATTGGTTCTATTCTACATTTTCTTCCATGTCGTTCACTCCAGTACGTTGTTATTTTACTGTGTAGATTTGGTACTTGGACCTCCAGTATCTTCCAGGTGTATATTATTTGATATCTCTCGTCTTCTTTCTAGTGAGTACATTTGGAGGGCTTTGAGACGATCCCAATAATTTAGGTGCTTTATTGCATCTATGCGTGCCGTATATGTTCTCTGTATTCCCTCTATTTCAGCAATCTCTCCTGCTCTGAAGGGGGAAGTGAGTACTGAGCAGTACTCAAGACGGGACAACACAAGTGACTTGAAGAGCACAACCATTGTGATGGGATCCCTGGATTTGAAAGTTCTCGTAATCCATCCTATCATTTTTCTGGCTGTCGCAATATTTGCTTGGTTATGCTCCTTAAACGTTAGGTCGTCAGACATTATTATTCCCAAATCCTTTTCATGCTGTTTTCCTACTATGGGTACATTTGATTGTGTTTTGTACTCTGTATTATGTTTAAGGTCCTCATTTTTACCGTACCTGAGTACCTGGAATTTATCACTGTTAAACATCATGTTATTTTCTGATGCCCAGTCGAAAACTTTATTAATATCAGCTTGAAGTTTTTCAATGTCCTCAGCCGAGGTAATTTTCATACTGATTTTTGTGTCATCTGCAAAGGATGATACGAAGCTGTGACTTGTATTTTTGTCTATATCTGATATGAGAATAAGGAAAAGCAGCGGTGCAAGGACTGTACCCTGAGGTACAGAGCTTTTCACTGCACTTGGACTAGATTTTATATGGTTGACAGTTACTCGCTGAGTCCTGTTTGACAGAAAACTGAGTATCCAGCGTCCTACTTTACCGGTTATTCCCATTGACTTCATTTTGTGTGCTATCACGCCATGGTCACATTTATCGAAAGCCTTTGCGAGGTCCGTGTATATCACATCAGCATTCTGTTTCTCTTCTAATGCCTCAGTGACTTTGTCGTAGTGCTCAAATAGCTGTGAGAGGCACGATCTTCCCGCTCGAAATCCATGTTGGCCTGGGTTGTGAAGGTCATTGGTCTCCATGAAATTGGTGACCTGACTCCTAATCACTCTCTCAAATACTTTTATGATGTGCGATGTTAGTGCAACTGGTCTATAATTTTTTGCCAATGCTTTGCTCCCTCCCTTGTGTAGAGGGACTATGTCTGCTACTTTAAGTGCATCTGGTATCTCCCCCGTGTCCAAGCTCTTCCTCCACACTATACTAAGTGCCTGTGCTACCGGCACTTTGCATTTCTTTATAAATATTGAATTCCATGAGTCTGGACCTGGGGCCGAGTGCATGGGCATGTTTTCAATTTATTTTTCAAAATTTAGTGCGCTCGTTTTTATATCAGTTATATTTACAGGGGTTTGAATATCCCGCATAAAGAAATTGTCTGGATCTTCCACCTTCATGTTGTTTATTGGAGTGCTAAACATGTCCTCATACTGCTTTTTTAGGATTTCACTAATTTCTTTGTCATCCTCCGTGTATGAACCTTCACTTGTACGAATAGGTCCAATACTGGCAGTGGTTTTTGCTTTTGATTTCGCATATGAGAAGAAATATTTTGTATTTTTCTTTATTTCCTGAATTGCTTTCTGTTCTAACTGCCTTCTTCAGTTTCATATGAGTGTTTCAATTTCCGCTCGATTTCTTCAATCTCCCTATTTAAATTATTCCTTCTTTGACGGGAAATTCTTGTCTGCATAAGCAGTTCCGTTATTTTTTTCCTGCGTTATAGTGTCGTCTGCGTTCTCTTTCTACGTTAGATCTCTTTCTGGCTTTCCTCAAAGGAACATGTTTCAGACAGACTTGATACGCTTCTGAAGTCAGTTTTTCTATTTCTTCTGTAGAACTTGTATTATTTAGAACAGTTCCCCATGGAATGTTTGTAAGTTCCCTGTTTATTATCTCCCAGTCTATCCTTTTATTATTAAAATTGAATTTACTGAATAGCCCCTCTCGCTTTATCAACGTTTTAGGTCTATTCTGAGTATTGATGGTCGTTTGTACTTCAATGAGTTTGTGATCTGAGTATGTGGTATCTGATATCGTAATGTCTCTGATAATGTCTTCATTGTTCGTAAAGACCAGATCTAGAATATTTACATTTCTCGTTGGCTCCGATATCTGCTGATTGAGTGAAAATTTGTCACAGAATCTAAGTAGTTCTCTAATCTGTGGTTGGTTAGGTCCTGATAGATTTCCTGGTATAATATTATTGTTTGCTATTTTCCACCTGAGACTAGGCAAGTTGAAGTCACCTAGGAAGATAATATCAGGTATCGGGTTCTCCAAATTATCAAGGCTATTCTCTATTTTGCTTATCTGTTCTGTGAATTCCTCAGCTGTTGCATCAGGCGGTTTGTATATTAATATAATCACTAAATTTATTTTCTCTATTTTTAATCCCAGTACCTCTACCACCTCATTTGTAACGTTTAGGAGCTCCGAGCATACAAGGTCTTCCCTAATATACAGACCCACTCCTCCATGTGACCTAATTTTCCTATCACACCTGTATAGGTTATATCCTGGAATCCAGATCTCACTGTCCAACAATTCCCCTGCATGGGTTTCTGTGAAAGCTCCAAATACTGCATTTGACTCCGTGAGGAGGCCATTTATGAACTGTACTTTGTTGTTTGTTCTTGTTTTCAGTCCTTGTATGTTGGCAAAGATGAATGAGGTTACTCTATTAGTGATAGTTTGAATGGGAGACTTTTTCGGCACGTCCATTATTCGTGGACATAATGAGTTTGTTCTGACCAGTATTGATTGTTGTAGGGCAGTTTTCTGTCGTAGTTGTAGTTCCCTTTCGGTGGGTAATTGTATCTGTAATTCTGGAATGCAAGTGGATCTGGCATCCAGTTCCATACACTCTCCATGCTGCTCCTTTTGAATTCTCTGCCGGTCTGGTATAAAAAATTTATAGAGTTTCCTCCAAATTCATTATCCTGCTTGCCACTCTTTATGTAGCGTTCCGGGCCTTTCACGTGAAAGTGTGGGCAGCTAAGGTCATAGCATTTTCTGTCCTCCAGTGAGGTTTGGCACATGTCAGGATGGAAAAACCTACATATTGATCCAAATCGACACTCACCTTTCCTAAGCATATTTAAACATTTTTTGGGATGTTGGTAACTGCATTCTAATCCTTTCTTATTACCAGCATATCTATGTCTGCATATGCCCTTTGCATAAAATTTGCACAAGTCTGTCCTTCTGTTCTGAATTGCTCTATCGAGAACCGTCGTGGTGTCTGTACCTATCGAGCTGTCAGTGCTGTCTGGTACACTTTCTAGTTTACTGTCATCTACATCCTGGCCTACTGAGTCAGAGTTTACAACTTCCTGAATTTCAGCCTCAGTTTCATCCCTGACTATAGCCTCCGCCCCTTGTATATTAGAATTGTTGTTCCTTTCCCACTCCTTCTGGATGGCTGGTAGGCTTCCAATGAATGATGTTTTCCGTTCATGCGTCATGTTATCTAGAAGGTTTTTTAGGATATTCCAAGCTGGCAGGTCATTTTTACACACCCAGAGCAAGTGGCCAGCTCTCAGTGCCGTAGTGTTACTCACTCCTGTACAAGCTGAATGGAATCTAGTCTTACAGATATAACATTCAATTCCCGTTACCTTCGTCTTTAAGAAGTTGTTACAGTGGCCACAAATTTGTTTATTTACTCCCATATTGCCTTGTTTTGTTGTATATATCTATATATTTATAATATTATATGTATATTGTATATTTGTAACAATATATATGTATATATATTTATATGTTTAATATTATAATATTATATGTATATCGTATATTTGTAATATTATGTGTGTTATTTTGTTCAAACTTTATGGCAGGTACTTAGCGTAGGTAGCGAGGCTGGTCCCCCGGTCAGTACAGGTGACCTCTTGTGGCCCAGGTTGATGTCACCGGTTTCCAGTTACTAGCCTGATGATGCGTGTGGAGGAGTGGCGAGGAGCAGCTGTACAAACGCCTGGGGCGGTGAAGAGGCTGCAGACCGCACTCCCCCCACACAGAAACGTGAATAGAGTAAGCTCAGTGGATGAGCGAACGGCGGTGAGGGGCAGAGTGGAGGAGCCACGACGCAGTGCACCCTATGCCGGCCAGATGAATAGTGGTAGGTGCAAGATGAACCACCGTGGTGAGGTGAGCCACAGGGAAGTGGAAGAGCCCAACCACGAACCGAAGAAGACGTCTGCAGGGAAGAGAATCTCATGGAGGAGTGAAAATGTTCGTCGGGAACGAAGGAGCGAATGGTATAGGAAAGGAAATACGAAGAAAGCAGGGAATAGGTACACCCAGGATAGGCGCCAGCCTAACCAGAGGGGCATTGGGCCATCGCAAAAGCCTAGTGTGGAAGAGAGGAAGCTGCTGGATGGAGTACAGGTTACAAGTGCCACTGTGAGGAGACAACGCACCTATGGGAGGAGAGGAACCGAGAAGAGAGAAGATTGGCGAAGAGGAGATCATGAGAGGAAACATGGAGTACCTGTAGGACGCAGTGGAAATGCAAGACTATCTCAGAGTGCACGACGCGGTGGAGGCGCTGCATGCACTGAATCTTACAGTGGTAACGAGCCGTGGGAGTACACTCGTAGCCACGGAGAGAGGATTTCTTGAAAGGTGTTCAGGGAACACCCATTACACCCGGTCCTATGCGAGGTGGAGATACAATGAGGCAAGTGACTGGCAAGGTGGTATGAGCCACGTCACCAACTGGAGGAGTGACACTTCAGGAACGGAGGGAGCAAGAGTATAGGTTGCCCTCTTGAGTGCCGCTCTTCCGATATGACTCTTATTTTAAGGGGAGGGGTATGTTACGGTGCCCTCTCCTATTTCTTTCGTTTGCCGGCTTAAAGAGTCATATCAGCTCTCCCTACTGATTCTCTGAGGTTCAGGGAGTCTATTGACATATGTGGCGACCAGACCGGCTGCCAGTTAAAGGAAGGAAGTTACATTATAAGTTGTAAATAAGGAGAAATTGGCGCCCTGATATAAAATGAAAGAGTATCCCCTACGGCAGATATGACCTTTTGGAAGGGACATTAGCCGATCGCGGATTGGCCGACGTGGGTCGCGGGCGACAAATCAGGGCCCGCCATGACGTCACCGAGTGCCCCGGGCGGCGCCAACGTCAGAGTTGATCCGACCTTGGAAGCGACAGGACGCTCCTCGGTCTGCTCTCAAGGATTAGAGGCTCTACAAGCCTTATTCAGTGGATTAACTAGCCATCGCAGCCCACCATAAGCTATTGGAGACCCTGCGCTTCTGGGAAGCAAATAAGGAACCAAGTTCATTGAGCAGAGGAGTGCCAAACTTGGAAAATAGTCGGCGACGATGCTGGGGCGGCGCCACTGGACGTGAGGTCTGGAAGGTGCGGCGGGCAGGCCTAGCTGTGACCGGGTCACATCCACTGAGGGTCTTGGAAGGACGACACCGTGCCTAGGACAAGGAGCAATGCCTTGTGGAAGGGGCGAGTGTGGGGAAAATAGTGATTAGCTCAGCGCCCATCGATGAACCAGGATTGGGGCAGCTGAATCTCAGGGATTGGAACGGCGACGACGCGAAGGCTCCACGACACCTGAAGACCTGTGGAACGTCCTGGATCGTCAAGGATCGACCCAAGGAAGCGTGGGAACCTCACACCATTGAGGGACAGGCGTCGTGAGCCAGGAATGTAAGGTAGATCATTTTCCCTCCTATTACCCCTTGTGTGAGTAGGCTAGTTAGGCCACAATAGTTACTTATGTATGTGGCAGCAGGACTTTAATATTTTAATAGTAGAATAGGCTGCAAGGCAGCTTGTGTCCAAGACTGTCAGAGGGGACAGTGTGTATGGATGGCAGGACAGTGAAGAAGAGGCGCCGACGTGGTGAAGAGGCCCTCCTGTGAGAGTGTGAGACTCCTGTCTTCCTGCCCAGTTGAAGGAGTGTTGGAGGTCGTGGAAGAAGAGACTGACGATCTCCAGACTTATTATCCATAGTTCCATATTCATGTATTACTTGTGATTGTGTGTGTGTGTTCATGTAATTTGCATCAGTAAATTCACACATTTTATCACTGTGTTTAAGTGTGCCTCCATTTATGATATTTCTCTATGAGCATACACGAAGGTTATCATAGTACCACCCAGGGAACACTACGTTCTCTATAGCAGTTCTTATTGCCTGGAGGGTGGTAAAGACAGCACAGACTTACATAAAAGTGTACCCATAGCCATCCGATCAGTATCGGTGCCTGAATGGTGGCAACTATTAACGTAGTGGCTACAGAGAGGTAAAGCCACGCAGACCTTCCTGGGAGAGTACCCTGGGCCGACAGTCTAGTAGCAGATCCATGGGAGTAGCAACCTTCTGGCTACAAACAATATATAATACACCCACTGAACTGCATTGCTGGGGTGCAGATATAATAACCCAGCTGGCGACCTTGCTGAGAAGAAGATAGAGAAGACAGGTGGGAAAGGAGTTCCTGCAACCTTTTTTTTTGTCTGGCAGGCAAGACTCAGGGAGGTTATGGTTATAAGGTAAGCCTGAGTCTTCCTTCACTCCCCCACGGGTCTAGGCCGGAACTGTTAATAGCAGTTTCCCCGTGTTTGACTGAACGGCTTCCAGGGTGAATCAGTGGCACCCCTTTTGTGGTGGAAGCAAAGACCTGCGGAGGTGGGCATTGTTTGTCCTCTCCTGTGTGACCAAGGAGACTCCGGTGAATCCCGGGAGTCGGAGGGGCTGAGTATTTGGGCCTTTTGAGCCCCTAGCAGCCGAGTGCTAACAGAGCCCCGACCGGACCACCCACCTCCACGTAACAGAGAAATGGCGACCTCGCCAGGATTCGAACCCCGGTAGCCAAGAACTGGGAACTTCGCCAGGAAGCGTGGATCAAGCTACAGTGTGGCCCAAATTTCAAGACAAGAGTTGCCAGGGTACTAATACAGTGTGGCCAGTGAATTCAGTGGTACTGTTACTCAACCGGCTAAAGGACTGAAACGGTGAAACTAGTGCCTATTAACTTGTCTGTGCTGTCGTGTATGCTCAATGATATAGAGATGGAGGAGGACAAAGTAAAGAAATTTATTGATACAAGGGATGAGAGGATCTTGGAAGAGTGTACCAAGGCCCAGCTCCAACAAGTGGCAAACCACTTTGGGATCAGGTTGAGGACGACTAAGGTAGCGGAGCGAAGGATAGAGATCATGGCACAGCTCACAGCTCGAGAGGAAGCGACGGGAGAGGAGCCATCTCAAGAGGAACCGTCCCGAGGAGAGCCGTCGCAAGGTGAACCGTCCCGACTAGGGCCACCCCAAGCGCCTACCAGTGTGGAGAGAATTCACAGTGAACATGGGAGCAGTGGAAGGTCCAGCTGTAGTAAGAGGAGCCTGCAACTGGAAATAATGAAGATGCAACTGGAAGCCCAGCTGCGACGAGAGGAGAGAGAAGCGCAAATGCAGCGAGAGGAACGTGCTGCTGAGCTGCAGCGAGAGGAACGTGCGGCTGAGCTGCAGCGAGAGGAACGTGCGGCTGAGCTGCAGCGAGAGGAACGTGCGTCTGAGCTGCAGCGAGAGGAACGTGCGGCTGAGCTGCAGCGAGAGGAGCGAGAAGCTCGGCTGCAGCGAGAAGAAGAAGAGAGACAACTGCGACTGGAGGAGATAAAGGCAAAGAAAGAAGTCGAATTGCGTCGCGTTGAACGTGGTCTGCCCTCACTACCTGCACGGTGGGATGACCTCAAGGTAAGGGAACGTGACTTACCTATGTTCGAACCACAAGAAGCTGAGGCGTTCTTCGAACACTTTGAACGGATAGCAACTCTGAAGGAGTGGCCGGAAGATGATTGGGCTGCTCTGGTCCAGGGCAGGTTGACTGGTGAGGCCCGGGAAGCCTATAACATGCTGGACCTAGAGGAGTGTACTAGTTACGACGCGATTAAGAATGCGGTGCTCCACTCATTCCGGCTGACTCCGGAGATGTACCGGAAGCGGTTCAGAGAGTATACAAGAGCGTCGGGAAAGACTTACGCCGAGACCGCCAGGGATATGGAACGGAAATTCCTACGATGGTTGAAGGCGGAGGAAGCGGAGTCGGCGGATGATATCAAACGACTGATAGTGATGGAGAGGTTTATGTCAGTGCTCCATCCTGAGTTGCGAATAAGGGTGAGAGAAGCAGGTATTAAGGACCTGAAGGCAGCAGCGGATCGAGCCGACATGCTGGAGGAGGCACTACATCTCAGGAGGGAGGGGCCGCCCAGACACTCGCCTTACCCCAGGTCGGGAGGGAGCCCCTAGCAGCCGAGTGCTAACAGAGCCCCGACCTGACCACTCACCTCCACGTGACAATGTACTCCCTAAATGTACTCGCCTACATGTACTCCCTACATGTTCTAACCTACATGTACGCCGCTACATGTTCTCACCTATATATACTTCCCTAGATGTTCTCACTTTATGTACTCCCTAGATGTACTCACCTACATGTGCTTTCGTAGATGTTCTCACTACATGTACTCTCCAAGATGTTCTCAGCTACATGTACTCCCCTAGATATTCTCGCCTACATGTACTACCCAAGATGTACTCACTTATATGTACTCCCCCTAGATATTCTCACCTACATGTTCTCCCCTATATGTTTTTACTACATGTAATCTCCTAGATGTACTCACCTACATATCCTGTTCCAGATATTCTCACTACATGTACTCCCCTAAAAGTACTCACCTACATGTACTCCGCTAGATGTTCTCATTACATGTACTCCGCTAGATGTACTCACGTACATGTACTCCCCTAGATGTTCTCACCTACATGTACTCCACTAGCTGTTCTCACAAACATGTACTCCCCTAGATGTTCTCACCTACATGTACTCCCCTAGATGTTCTCACTACATATACTCATATAGATGTTCTTACTACATATGCTCCCACAGATGTTCTCACTTACATGTACTCCCCGAGATGTTTTCACCTACATGTACTCCACAAGATGTTCTCACCTACATGTCCTCCCCAAAATGTACTCTCCTACATGTACTCCCCAAGATGTATTCACCTTTATGTACTCCCCATAGATGGTACCACCTACATGTAGTCCCCTAGATATACTCACCTACATGTTCTACCCTAGATGTTCTCACTACATGTACTCAACAAGATATTCTAACCTAATTGTACTCCCCAAGATGTATTCACATACATATACTCCCCTAGATGTTCACACCTACATGTACTCCCCTAGATGTTCTCCCTTAAATGTACTGTCATTAGATGTTCTCACTACATATTCACTCCTAGATGTACTCACCAACATGTACTTCCCAAAATGTTCTCACCTACATGTACTCTCCTAGATGTACTCATCTACATGTACTCACCCACATGTACTCCCCAAGATGTTCTCTCCTACTTGTACTCCCTTAGATGTTCTTATCTACATGTACTCCTCTCGATGTTCTCACAATATGTACTCCCCAAGATGTTCTCACCTGCATGCACTCCCCTAGATGTTCTCACTACATGTACTCCTCAAGATGTTCTCAGCTACATGTACTCCCCTAGATATTCTCGCCTACATGTAATCCCCTAGATGTACTAACATGTATGTACTCCACTAGATATTCTCACCTACATGTTCTCCCCTAGATGTTCTCACTACATGTACTCCCCTAGAAATTCTCACTACATGTACTCCCCTAGAGGTACTCACCTACATGTACTCCCTAAGATGTTCTCACTACATGTACTCCCCTAGATGTACTCACCTACATGTACTCCCCTAGATGTTCTCTCCTACATGTACTCTTATTATATATTCTCACTACATATTCACTCCTAGATGTACTATTCAACATATACTCCCCTAGATGTTCTCACCAACATGTTCTCCCCTAGATGTTCTCACCAACATGTACTTCCCTAGATGTTCTCACCACATGAACTCTCCTAGATGTTCTCACCTACATGTACTTCCCTAGATGTTCTCTCTACATGTACTCCCCAAGAGGTTCTCACCTACATGTACTTCCCTAGATGTTCTCACCACATGAACTCTCCTAGATGTTCTCACCTACATGTACTTCCCTAGATGTTCTCACTACATGTTCTCCCCTAGATGATCTCACTACATGTACTCATCTAGATGTTCTCACTGCATGTACTCCCCAAGATGTTCTCACCTACATGTTCTCCCCAAGATGTAGTCAGCTATTTGTACTCCCCTAGATGTTCTTACCTACATGTATTCCCCTAGACGATCTCACTACATGTACTCATTTAGATGTTCTCACTACAAGTACTCCCCAAGATGCACTCACCTACATGCACTCCTCTAGATGTACTCACCTACATGTACTCCCCCCCTAGATGTTCTCACTAAATGTACTCAGCTAGATGTTCTCACCTACATATACTTCCCTAGATGTTCACCACATGAACTCCCCTATATGTTCTCACATACATGTACTCCCCAAGATGTTCTCACCTACATGTACTCCCCAAGATGTAGTCAGCTATATGTACTCCCCCTAGATGTTCTCACCTACATGTACTCCCCTAAATGTTCTCACTACATGTACTCCCCCTAGATGTTCTCACTACATGTACTCCCCTAGATGTACTCACCTTCATGTACTTGCCTAGATGTTCTCACATACATGTACTCTCCTAAATGTTCTCTCCTACTTGAACTCGCCTAGATGTTCTTACCTACATGTACTCTCCTAGATGTTCTCACTATATGTACTCCCCAAGGTGTTTTCACCTGCATAAACTCCCCTAGATATTGTCACTACATGTACTACTCTAAATGTAATCACCTACATCTACTCTCCTCGATGTTCTTACTACATACGATCCCCAAGATGTTCTCACCTACATGTACTCCCCTAGATGTACTCACATGTACTCTCTCAGATGTTCTTACCTCCATCTACTCCCCTAAATGTACTCACTTACATGTACCCCCCTAGATTTTATCACCTACAAGTACTCCCCTAAATGTTCTCACCTAAATGTACTCCCCTAGATGTTCTCCCTACATGTACTCATCTAGATGTTCTCACCTACATATACTTCCCTAGATGTTTTTACTACGTGTACTTCTCTAAATGATCTCACTACATGTACTCCCAAAGATGTTCTCACCTACATGTACTCCCCTATATATTCTCGCCTACATGTACTCACCTAGATGTTCTCTTCTACGTGTACTCCCTTAGATGTTCTTATCTTCATGTACTTCCCTCGATGTTCTCACTATATGTACTCCCCAAGATGTTCTCACCTGCATGTACTCCCCTAGATATTCCCACTACATGTACTTCCCAAGATGTTCTCACTGCATGTACTCCCCTAGATGATCTCACTACATGTACTCCCCAAGATGTTCTCACCTACATGTACTCCATAAGATGTAGTCACCTATTTGCACTCCCCTAGGGGTTCTCACCTATATGTACTCCCCTAGATGTTCTTACCTACAAGTATTCCCCTAGACGATCTCACTACATGTACTCATTTAGATGTTCTCACTACATGTACTCCCCTAGATGTTCTCACTACATGTACTCCCCTTGATGTACTCACCTTCATGTACTCCCCTAGATGTTCTCACATACATGTACTCTCCTAAATGTTCTCTCCTACTTGTACTCCCCTAGACGTTCTTACCTACATGTACTCACCTAGATGTTCTCACTATATGTACTCCCCAAGGTGTTTTCACCTGCATGTACTCCCCTAGATATTGTCATTGCATGTACTACCCTAAATGTAGTCACCTACATGTACTCTCCTCGATGTTCTTACTACATATGATTCCCAAGATGTTCTCACCGGCATGTACTCCCCTAGATATTCTCACGTACATGTACTCCCCTAGATGTACTCACATGTACTCTCTCAGATGTTCTTACCTCCATGTACTCCCCTAGATGTACTCACCTACATGTACTCCCCTAGATGTTATCACCTACATGTACTCCCCTAGATGTTATCACCTAAATGTCCTCCCCTAGATGTTCTCACCTACATATACCTCCCTAGATGTTCTCACTACATGTACTCTCCTAGATGTTCTCACCTACATGTACATCCCTAGATGTGCTCACCTACATGTACTTCCCTAGATGTTCTCACTGCATATACTCCCCTAGATGTTCTCACTACGTGTACTCCACTAGATGTTCTCACTACATGTACTCCCCAAGATGTTCTCACCTACATGTACTCCCCTATATATTCTCGCCTACATGTACTCCCCTAGATGTTCTCTTCTACTTGTACTCCCGTAGATGTTCTTATCTACATTTACTCCCCTCGATGTTCTCACTATATGTACTCCCCATGATGTTCTCACATGCATATACTCCCCTAGATATTCTCACTACATGTACTACCCTAGATGTTCTCACCTAAATGTACTCCCGAAGATGTAGTCACCTACATGTACACCCCTACATGTTCTCACCTACATGTACTTCCCTAGATGTTCTCACTACATGTACTCCTCAAGATGTTCTCAGCTACATGTACTCCCCTAGATATTCTCGCCTACATGTACTCTCCTAGATGTACTAACTTGTATGTACTCCCCTAGATATTCTCACCTACATGTTCTCCCCTAGATGTTTTCACTACATGTACTCCCTTAGATGTACTCACGTACATACCCTCTCCTAGATGTTCTCACTACATGTACTCCCCTAGAAATTCTCACGACATGTACTCCCCTAGTGGTACTCACATACATGTAATCCTTAAGATGTTCTCAATACGTGTACTCCCCTAGATGTACTCACCTACATGTACTCCCCTAGATGTTCTCAATACATGTACTCACATTGATGTTCTCACCTACATGTACTCCTCTTGCTGTTCTCACCTACATATACTCCCCTAGATGTTCTCTCTACATGTACTCACCTAGATATTCTCACCTACATGTACTCCCCTCGATGTTCTCACCTACATGTACTCCCCTAGGTATTCTCACTACATGTACTCCCCTAGGTATTCTCACTACATGTACTCCCCTAGATGTACTCACCTACATGTACTCCCCTAGATGTTCTCCCCTACATGTACTTTTATTAGATATTCTCACTACATATTCACTCCTAGATGTACTCATCAACATGTACTCCCCTAGATGTTCTCACCTACATGTACTCCCCTAGATGTTCTCACCACATGAACTCTCCTATTTGTTCTCACCTACATGTACTTCCCTAGATGTTCTCACTACATGTTCTCCCCAAGAGGTTCTCACCTACATGTACTTCCCTAGATGTTCTCACCACATGAACTCTCCTAGATGTTCTCACCTACATGTACTTCCCTAGATGTTCTCACTACATGTACTCCCCTAGAGGATCTCACTACATGTACTCTTCTAGATGTTCTCACTACATGTACTCCCCAAGATGTTCTCACCTACATGTACTCCCCAAGATGTAGTCTGCTATTTATACTCCCCTAGAGGTTCTCACCTATATGTACTCCCCTAGATGTTCTTACCTACTTGTATTCCCCTATACGATCTCGCTATATGTACTCATTTAGATGTTCTCACTACAAGTACTCCCCAAGATGCACTCACCTATATGCACTCCTCTAGATGTACTCACCTACATGTGCTCCCCTAGATGTAGTCACCTATATGTACTCCTCTAGATGTTATCACCTACATGTACTTCCCCCCTAGATGTTCTCACTACATGTACTCCCCTAGATATACTCACCTACATGTTCTCTCCTACATGTTCTCACTTGCATGTACTTCCCTAGATGTTCTCACTACATGTACTCACCTAGATGTTCTCACGTACTTGTACTCCCCAATTTGTCCAAACCAACATGTACTTCCTAAGATGTACTCACCTACATGAACTCCCCTAGATGTATTTCACCTACATGTACTTCCCTAGATGTTCTCACTACATGTACTCACCAAGATGTTCTTACCGAAATGTACTCCCCTAGATATTCTCGCCTACATGTACTTCACAAGATGTACTCACCTTCATGTACTCCCCATAGATGGTCCCCCCTACATGTACTCCCCTAAATATACTCACTTACATGTACTTCCCTAGATGTTCTCACCTACATGTACTCCCCTAGATGTACTCATCTACATGTACTCCATTACATGTTCTCACCTACATGTACTCCCCTAAATGTTCTCACTACATGTTCTCCCCTAGATATTATCACTACATATACTTCCCTAGAGGTACTCACCTACATGTACTCCCCTAGATGTTCTCACTACAAATACTCCCCTAGATGTACTCACCTACATGTTCTCTCCTAGATGTTCTCACTACATGTACTCCCCTAGATATTCTCACTAAATGTTCTCCCCTAGATATTCTCACTACATGTACTCCCCTAGATATACTCACCTACATGTTCTCTCCTACATGTTCTCACTTGCATGTACTTCCTACATGTTCTCACTACATATACTCACCTTGATGTTTTCACTACATGTACTCCTCTAGATGTACTCACCTAGATCTAGATGTTCGCACTACATGAACTCCCATAGATGTTCTCACCTACATGTACTCCCCTAGATGTTTTCACCCACATGTACTCTCCTAGATGTTCTCATTTCCTGTACTCTCCAAGATGTACTCACCTATTTGTACTCCCAAGTTGTCCTCACCTGTATGTACTCCCCAAGATGTATTTACCTACATGTACTCCCCTAGATGTATTCACCTACATGTACTCCCCTAGATGTATTCACCTACATGTACTTCCCTAGATGTTCTCACTACATGTCCTCCCCAACATATTCTCACCTACATGTGTTCCCCTAGATATTCTTGCCTACATGTACTCCACAAGATGTACTCACCATCATGTACTCCCCATAGATGGTCCCACCTACATGTACTCCCCTAGATATACTCACCTACATGTTCTTCCCTAGATGTTCTCACTACATGTACTCCCCTAGATGTACTTACCTACATATACTTCCCTCAATAATCTCAATACATGTACTCCCCAAGATGTTCTCACCTACATGTTCTTCCCTAGATGTTCTCGCTACATATACTCCCCAAGACGTTTTCACATACATGTATTCCCCTAGCTGTTCTCCCTACATGTATCCCATAGATGTTATCACCTACATGTACTCCCCTAGATGTTCCCACCTACATGTACTCCCCCTAGATGTTCTCACTACATGTACTCCCTTAGATGTTCTCACCTACATGTACTTAACTAGATGTTCTCACCACATGAACTCTCCTAGATGTTCTCACCTACATGTACTCCCCCTGGATGTTCTCACTACATGTACTCCCCTAGATAATTTAACTACATGTACAAATCTAGATGTTCTCACTACATATACTTCCCAAGATTTTCTCACCTACATGTACTCCACTAGATGTTCTCACATACATGTACTCCCCTAGATGTACTCACCTACATGTACTCACCTACATGTACTCTCCTAGATGTTCTCTCCTAATTGTACTCCCTTAAACGTTCTTACCTACTTGTACTCCCCTAGATGTTCTCACTATATGTACTCCCCAAGATGTTCTCTCCTGCATGTACTCCCCTAGATATTCTCACTACATGTACTACCCTAGATGTACTCGCCTACATGTACTCCCCTTGATGTTCTCACTACATGAACTCCCCTAGATGTTCTCACTACATGTTCTCCCCTAGATGTTCTCATTTCCTGTACTCTCCAAGATGTACTCACCTACTTGTACTCCCCAAGTTGTCCTCACCTATATGTACTCCCCAAGATGTATTTACCTACATGTACTCCCCTAGATGTATTCACCTACATGTATTCCCCTAGATGTATTCACCTACATGTACTTCCCTAGATGTTCTCACTACATGTCCTCCCCAACATGTTCTCACTTACATGTACTCCCCTAGATATTCTTGCCTACATGTACTCCACAAGATGTACTCATCTTCATGTACTCCCCATAGATGGTCCCACCTACATGTACTCCCCTAGATATACTCACCTACATGTTCTTCCCTAGATGTTCTCACTACATGTACTCCCCTAGATGTACTTACCTACATATACTTCCCTCAATGTTCTCAATACATGTACTCCCCAAGATGTTCTCAGCTACATGTTCTTCCCTAGATGTTCTCTCTACATGTACTCCACAAGATATTCTCACCTATATGTAATCTCTTAGATGTACTCTCTTACATGTACTCCCCTAGATGTTCTAACCTACATGTATTCCCATTAGATGTTCTCACTACATATTCACTCCTAGATGTACTCACCAACATGTACTTCCCTAGATGATCTCACCTACATGTACTCCTCTAAATGTTCTGACCTACATGTTCTCCCCTAGATGTTCTCACTACATGTAATCCCCTAGATGTTCTCACCTACTATTACTCCCCAAGAAGTACTCACCTACATATACTTCCCAAGATGTTCTCACCAACATGTACTCCCCTAGATGCTCTCACTACACGTACTCCTTTAGATGTTCTCACCTACATGTACTTCCCTAAATGTTCTCACTACATGTACTCCCCTAGATGATCTCACTACATGTACTCATCTATATGTTCATACTACATGTACTCCCCAAGATGTTCTCCCCTACATGTACTCCCCTAGATGTTCTCCCAACATGTACTCCTCTAGACGTTCTCGCCTACATGCACTCCCCTAGATATTCCCACCTTCGTGTACTCCTCTAGATGTACTCACCTGCATTTACTCCCATAGATGTTCTCAACTACATGTACTTCCCTAGATGTTCTCACTACATGTACTCCGCTAGATGATCTCACTACATGTACTCATCAAGATGTTCTCGCTACATATACTCCCCAAGATGTTCTCACATACATGTACTCCCCTAGCTGTTCTCCCTACATGTATCCCGTAGATGTTATCACCTACATGTACTCCCCTAGATGTTCCCACCTACATGTACTCCCCCTAGATGTTCTCACTACATGTACTACCTTAGATGTTCTCACCTACATGTACTTAACTAGATGTTCTCACCACATGAACTCTCCTAGATGTTCTCACCTACATGTACTCCCCCTGGATGTTCTCACTACATGTACTCCCCTAGATGTATTCACCTACATGTACTCCCCTAGATGTATTCACCTTCATGTACTTCCCTAGATGTTCTCACTACATGTCCTCCCCAACATGTTCTCACCTACATGTACTCCCCTAGATATTCTTGCCTACATGTACTCCACCAGATGTACTCACCTTCATGTACTCCCCATAGATGGTCCCACCTACATGTACTCCCCTAGATATACTCACCTACATGTTCTTCCCTAGATGTTCTCACCACCTGTACTCCCCTAGATGTACTTACCTACATATACTTCCCTCAATGTTCTGAATACATGTACTCCCCAAGATGTTCTCACCTACATGTTCTTCCCTAGATGTTCTCTCTACATGTACTCCACAAGATATTCTCACCTATATGTACTCTCTTAGATGTACTCTCTTACATGTACTCCCCTAGATGTTCTAACCTACATGTATTCCCATTAGATGTTCTCACTACATATTCACTCCTAGATGTACTCACCAACATGTACTTCCCTAGATGATCTCACCTACATGTACTCCTCTAAATGTTCTGACCTACATGTTCTCCCCTAGATGTTCTCACTACATGTAATCCCCTAGATTTTCTCACCTACTTGTACTCCCCAAGAAGTACTCACCTACATATACTCCCCAAGATGTTCTCACCAACATGTACTCCCCTAGATGCTCTCACTACACGTACTCCTTTAGATGTTCTCACCTACATGTACTTCCCTAGATGTTCTCACTACATGTACTCCCCTAGATGATCTCACTACATGTACTCATCTATATGTTCTTACTACATGTACTCCTCACGATGTTCTCCCCTACATGTACTCCCCAAGATGATCTCACTACATGTACTCATCTAGATGTTCTCGCTACATATACTCTCCAAGATTTTCTCACATACATGTACTCCCCTAGCTGTTTTCCCTACATGTATCCCGTAGATGTTATCACCTACATGTACTCCCTAGATGTTCCCACCTACATGTACTCCCCCTAGATGTTCTCACTACATGTACTCCCTTAGATGTTCTCATCTACATGTACTTAACTAGATGTTCTCACCACATAAACTCTCCTTGATGTTCTCACCTACATGTACTCCCCCTGGATGTTCTCACTACATGTACTCCCCTAGATAATTTCACTACATGTACAAATCTAGATGTTCTCACTACATATACTTCCCAAGATTTTCTCACCTACATGTACTCCACTAGATGTTCTCACATACATGTACTCCCCTAGATGTTCTCACTACATGTACTCTCCAACATGTACTCACCTACATAAACTCCCCTAGATGTTTTCACATACATGTACTCGCCTAGATGTTCTCTCCTACTTGTACTCCCCTAGATCTTCTCACCTACATGTACTCCCCTAGATGTTCTCACTACATGTACTCCCCTAGATAATCTCACTACATGTACTCATCTTCATGTTCTCACTACATGTACTTCCCAAGATTTTCCCCCTACATGTACTTCCTAGATGTTCTTACCTACATGTACTCCCCTAGATGTTCTCACTATATGTACGCCCCAAGATGTTCTCACCTACATCTTCTCCCCTAGAGGTTCTCACCTACATGTACTCCAATAGATATTCTCACCCAAATGTATTCCCCTAGATGTACTAACATGTACTCTCTCAGATGTTCTTACCTACATGTACTCCACTAGATGTTCTCACATACATGAAGTCCCCCTAGAAGTTCTCACTACATGTACTCCCCTAGATGTACTCACCTACATGTACTCACCTACATGTACTCTCCTAGATGTTCTCTCCTAATTGTACTCCCTTAAACGTTCTTACCTACTTGTACTCCCCTAGATGTTCTCACTATATGTACTCCCCAAGATGTTCTCTCCTGCATGTACTCCCCTAGATATTCTCACTACATGTACTACCCTAGATGTACTCGCCTACATGTGCTCCCCTTGATGTTCTCACTACATGAACTCCCCTAGATGTTCTCACTACATGATCTCCCCTAGATGTTCTCATTTCCTGTACTCTCCAAGATGTACTCACCTACTTGTACTCCCCAAGTTGTCCTCACCTATATGTACTCCCCAAGATGTATTTACCTACATGTACTCCCCTAGATGTATTCACCTACATGTATTCCCCTAGATGTATTCACCTACATGTACTTCCCTAGATGTTCTCACTACATGTCCTCCCCAACATGTTCTCACCTACATGTACTCCCCTAGATATTCTTGCCTACATGTACTCCACAAGATGTACTCATCTTCATGTACTCCCCATAGATGGTCCCACCTACATGTACTCCCCTAGATATACTCACCTACATGTTCTTCCCTAGATGTTCTCACTACATGTACTCCCCTAGATGTACTTACCTACATATACTTCCCTCAATGTTCTCAATACATGTACTCCCCAAGATGTTCTCAGCTACATGTTCTTCCCAAGATGTTCTCTCTACATGTACTCCACAAGATATTCTCACCTATATGTCATCTCTTAGATGTACTCTCTTACATGTACTCCCCTAGATGTTCTAACCTACATGTATTCCCATTAGATGTTCTCACTACATATTCACTCCTAGATGTACTCACCAACATGTACTTCCCTAGATGATCTCACCTACATGTACTCCTCTAAATGTTCTGACCTACATGTTCTCCCCTAGATGTTCTCACTACATGTAATCCCCTAGATGTTCTCACCTACTATTACTCCCCAAGAAGTACTCACCTACATATACTTCCCAAGATGTTCTCACCAACATGTACTCCCCTAGATGCTCCCACTACACGTACTCCTTTAGATGTTCTCACCTACATGTACTTCCCTAAATGTTCTCACTACATGTACTCCCCTTGATGATCTCACTACATGTACTCATCTATATGTTCATACTACATGTACTCCCCAAGATGTTCTCTCCTACATGTACTCCCCTAGATGTTCTCCCAACATGTACTCCTCTAGACGTTCTCGCCTACATGCACTCCCCTAGATATTCCCACCTTCGTGTACTCCTCTAGATGTACTCACCTGCATCTACTCCCATAGATGTTCTCAACTACATGTACTTCCCTAGATGTTCTCACTACATGTACTCCCCTAGATGTTCTCACTACATGTACTCCGCTAGATGATCTCACTACATGTACTCATCTAGATGTTCTCGCAATATATACTCCCCAAGATGTTCTCACATACATGTACTCCCCTAGCTGTTCTCCCTACATGTATCCCGTAGATGTTCTCACCACATGAACTCTCCTAGATGTTCCCACCTACATGTACTCCCCCTGGATGTTCTCACTACATGTACTCCCCTAGATGTATTCACCTACATGTACTCCCCTAGATGTATTCACCTTCATGTACTTCCCTAGATGTTCTCACTACATGTCCTCCCCAACATGTTCTCACCTACATGTACTCCCCTAGATATTCTTGCCTACATGTACTCCACCAGATGTACTCACCTTCATGTACTCCCCATAGATGGTCCCACCTACATGTACTCCCCTAGATATACTCACCTACATGTTCTTCCCTAGATGTTCTCACTACCTGTACTCCCCTAGATGTACTTACCTACATATACTTCCCTCAATGTTCTCAATACATGTACTACCCAAGATGTTCTCACCTACATGTTCTTCCCTAGATGTTCTCTCTACATGTACTCCACAAGATATTCTCACCTATATGTACTCTCTTAGATGTACTCTCTTACATGTACTCCCCTAGATGTTCTAACCTACATGTATTCCCATTAGATGTTCTCACTACATATTCACTCCTAGATGTACTCACCAACATGTACTTACCAAGATGATCTCACCTACATGTACTCCTCTAAATGTTCTGACCTACATGTTCTCCCCTAGATGTTCTCACTACATGTAATCCCCTAGATTTTCTCACCTACTTGTACTCCCCAAGAAGTACTCACCTACATATACTCCCCAAGATGTTCTCACCAACATGTACTTCCCTAGATGTTCTCACTACATGTACTCCCCTAGATGGTCTCACTACATGTACTCATCTATATGTTCTTACTACATGTACTCCCCAAGATGTTCTCCCCTACATGTACTCCCCAAGATGATCTCACTACATGTACTCATCTAGATGTTCTCGCTACATATACTCCCCAAGATTTTCTCACATACATGTACTCCCCTAGCTGTTTTCCCTACATGTATCCCGTAGATGTTATCACCTACATGTACTCCCTAGATGTTCCCACCTACATGTACTCCCCCTAGATGTTTTCACTACATGTACTCCCTTAGATGTTCTCACCTACATGTACTTAACTAGATGTTCTCACCACATAAACTCTCCTTGATGTTCTCACCTACATGTACTCCCCCTGGATGTTCTCACTACATGTACTCCCCTAGATAATTTCACTACATGTACAAATCTAGATGTTCTCACTACATATACTTCCCAAGATTTTCTCACCTACATGTACTCCACTAGATGTTCTCACATACATGTACTCCCCTAGATGTTCTCACTACATGTACTCTCCAACATGTACTCACCTACATAAACTCCCCTAGATGTTTTCACATACATGTACTCGCCTAGATGTTCTCTCCTACTTGTACTCCCCTAGATCTTCTCACCTACATGTACTCCCCTAGATGTTCTCACTACATGTACTCCCCTAGATAATCTCACTACATGTACTCATCTTCATGTTCTCACTACATGTACTTCCCAAGATTTTCCCCCTACATGTACTTCCTAGATGTTCTTACCTATATGTACTCCCCTAGATGTTCTCACTATATGTACGCCCCAAGATGTTCTCACCTACATCTTCTCCCGTAGAGGTTCTCACCTACATGTACTCCCCTAGATATTCTCATCCAAATGTACTCCCCTAGATATTCTCATCCAAATGTACTCCCCTAGATGTACTAACATGTACTCTCTCAGATGTTCTTACCTACATGTACTCCCCAAGATGTTCTCACATACATGAAGTCCCCCTAGAAGTTCTTACTACATGTACTCCCCTAGATGAACTCACCTACATGTACTCACCTACATGTACTCTCCTAGATGTTCTCTCCTACTTGTACTCCCTTAAATGTTCTTACCTACTTGTACTCCCCTAGATGTTCTCACTATATGTACTCCCCAAGATGTTCTCTCCTGCATGTACTCCCCTAGATATTCTCACTACATGTACTACCCTACATGTGCTCGCCAACATGTACTCCCCTTGATGTTCTCACTACATGAACTCCCCTAAATGTTCTCACTACATGTTCTCCCCTAGATGTTCTCATTACATGTACTCCCCTAGATGTTCTCACCTACATGTACTCCCTAGATTTTCTCACTACATGTACTCACCTAGATGTTCTCACCTAAATGTACTCCCCTAGATGTTCTCACCTACATGTACTCCCCTAGATGTATTCACTTTCAAGTACTTCCTTAGATATACTCACCAACATATACTCCCTTGGATGTTCTCACCTACATGTACTCTCTAAATGTACTCACCTACCTGTACTCCCTACATGTTCTAACCTACATGTACTCTGCTAGATGTTCTCATTACATGTACTCCCCTAGATGTACTAACCTACATGTACTCCCCTAGATGTTCTCACCTACATGTACTCCACTATCTGTTCTCACAAACATGTACTCCTCTAGATGTTCTCACTACATATACTCATATAGATGTTCTTATTACATATACTCCCAGAGATGTTCTCACTTACATGTACTCCTCGAGATGTTCTCACCTACATGTTCTCCCCAAGATGTTCTCACCTACATTTCCTGCCCAAGATGTACTCTTGTACATGTACTCCCCAAGATGTATTCACCTTCATGTACTCCCAATAGATGGTCCCACCTACATGTATTCCCCTAGATATACTCACCTACATGTTCATCCCTAGATGTTCTCACTACATGTACTCAACAAGATATTCTCACCTAATTGTACTTCCCAAGATGTTTTCACATACATATACGTCCTTAGATGTTCTCACTACATGTTCTCACCTAGATGATCTCACTACATGTACTTCACAAAATGTTCTCATCTACATGTACTTCCCAAAATGTTCTCACCTACATGTACTTCCCAAAATGTTCTCACCTACATGTACTCTCCTAGATGTAAACATCTACATGTACTCACCCGCATGTACTCCCCTAGATGTTCTCTCCTTCTTGTACTCCCTTAGATGTTCTTATCTACATGTACTCCCCTCGATGTTCTCTCTATATGTACTCCCCAAGATGTTCTCACCTGCATGTTGTCGGAAAATCCGACACCATTTAATATATCATACAGATAATAGCTGTATTACCAACAAGTTACCCATAGAAAACGTAACTTGTAGTGGAATTACCGTCTATAGAAAACGGGATATCATCACCACATACTATTATAATTCACCAGCTATTCTGCTGGGAATTATTCTTAAATACATTAGTCTTTGGACTTTACCATCATAAAACATCTTATATAAATTAACTTAATTATCAATATTAAAGTAGAGTAAATGTGACCCTTCTATCACTTTTTGACATCTGGACAAAGTAGGCCAGGCGTCAGAGTGGAGGAAGGAGGGCAGCCATTGTTGTGTCACCTCCGAGACGTGTGGAGCGAGTACGGCTCCTATCATTCTGGACAATGTCGGCCAGTAACGTCAATAGAATGGAGTGTTAAACAGCCATTGTTGTTATTGAGACCAGAGGCTCACACGGGAGCAAATTCGGCTCCTGTTAAATTTACTTGGACGTAGTGTTATGGAACCCAAAAGTGTACCATTATCAACACGCTGTCTACAAATTCAAGTTAAGTGTCTATCCGAAACCCATTATCTATCATTAGTGGCCATTAATGTCATTGGGTAGGGTTATCCGGTTAGATCACATGGAAGCCTCAAACTAAAGGTAATTAAGCCAGGTCTTTAATGTTCCATGTACTGTATAGTGTTTTCTCTGATATAGCTTGTCATATATAGGATTCTGGCTTCACAGCTAGCGCACTTTTGACAGGTCAAGACGAGGATGCAAGATTATGTGCACCAGTTACTGGGTGATAGAAGCTACCTCAAAGAGGATAATTTGGTGTCTACACCCTAGTTATACCTGGTGGACTAACCTGCTGTACTATAAGATAAGGAACCTCTTCAATGTATGTAGTTACTGTAGTTTGATTGGCTGCATATATATTCAATTAATAAACCCCCCCTAATGTGTAGAGGATCGATTTGTGAGATTATGAGATTATTGCAGAAATACAGTCCACTTATCATTATACAAATTGCTATCGAAGTATACAAATTAACGTAAATATAAATTCATATAAATTAAATAAATATAAATCTCACAGGTCGGTTCCCACATTATTTGGTCATCTTCGAACCGGATGACGGATTATTTGATCCCTTGAACCCACATTTGGTCATCTTAGTACCGGATGAACCAGTTATCCAGTGGATTCATTAAATATACTAGTGCAGTGTTATTTAAACAAAGGCCAGCCAGTCAAAGACGGAAGCGTAGCCTCGAGGGAGCTCAGGAGCCTCCCTCAGCCGAGTTCAGCCTTAGTCAGCGGTTTCATGCACACCCACAGATTTGGTGGCGTGTTATTCTGTGAAATGACAGCGCTAATATAGAAACCAGCCAAATTAGTGACTGTGTCTTCGCGAGATTGTTCACGGATTTCGTGGTGTTACATTTCGCGAGAGATTATCTACGAATTTTGTGGAGTTTATTTCGCGAGGTCACTAATAATATTTAATACTTCTAGATAATATTAGAAGTTTCATAGAGGCTAATTAAGAGGCTATTATCAATAATTGTGTATATTATTTCTCCAAAATAGAGAATTATTTAATATATTGCACTAGTGATCACAGTATAATATTTACTAATAGCCAACCCACAACAGGGTAGGATATTACCATTGACTAGTTGAACTATTATTGTTCATCCTAGTCCCATTATTACCATAGTCAGTTGTACTATATTGATCAACCTAACACCATTAATGAATGGTGCTGACCCTATTTTGGGTGTAATTTTTATCAACTCGAGTTGAGTTGTATATATAATAATTTACTTATGATCATTACACCTTTGAGTGATTAATTAGTGTCTCTTCCATCCTAGGGTGATATTGAAGAGCTAACCTAAAGGTACTTCCAGTGACACTGGTTTATCACTCAAATCATTAGTGTGTATGATTGTATATATATAATGTGTATTAATTTTAAGTGCTAACCTCTAGTAGAGGTAGGATTATTGCCTAGTGAGTGCAGAATTTACCCTAGGCTACCATTAGTGTTTGTTCAGTATTATGAGCAGCCCAAGTACAAGTCCCACAAGGCTTCACCAACGAGCCAGTATGGATAATGCAGGGAGAATGAAAAGAACCCTTGCAGGTCTTAAAGGCCACTTAACAAGACAGATCAAGAAATGTGAAGATTTGTCACAACAATCAACAGTTGATTATGCTGACCTGGAAAGCTATTATCAAGCAGCTGCAGGTAAATTTGAGCAAATCAAATGTCAAATAGCAACATATGTGGCTGAACTTGCCAACACCAATTTATCAGAAACAGAAATAGACGACATTATGGTTGATCTTGCGAATTATGAAGATCACACTCAGGCCACGTTACAGCCTTATGTCAAATTAATTGCCCAGAACAAGGCAACAGCAACAACAACAACAGTTGCATCTAATACGAGTCAAGCAGAAGCTCGACTCCCTCCAATTAATTTACCCACTTTCTCAGGAAAAGATGAGGAAGATTGGGACGAATTTTGGAACAAATTCGTTGACCTTGTAGACTCAAAACAATCTTTACCAAAGAGTAGTAAATTCTCTTATTTGCAAGGCCAATTATCAGGTGAGGCTAAAACAGTAGTATCCCATCTGAGATTAACTAATGACGGCTATGATCTGGCAGTAAAACTCCTCAAGGATAATTATGCTGATCCAGAAGTAAGAACATCACATTTAGTTCATGAGCTGTTGCATTTACCCCCACCGGAGGCTTCAGCTGATTCACTCCAAGTCTTCAAGCTGGAGGTAGAATCATTGATCAATGCCCTCAGCCTGACAGCAGATACAAACGGGGCTGAGTGGGTCTTGAAAATAATTGTCCAGGAGAAAATACCTAGGGACATATTGAGACAAATGAGTACTCATTACAATAAAAGTATCTTATCCATGAATGAAATATCTGAAGGTTTAAAGTCAGTAGTTCATCAATTACGAACACATGACAAATTAAAACCACCAAGTAAACCCTCAGAAACCAATAATAGTAAACCACAGAGTACCAAAGGTACTCCAAATCAATCTAGACAATATAATTCAACACCAAAGTGGAACAGTAGCAGTGTGGGCGTATATGCAGTGGGACCCTCCAAGCCTATAGTTACTGTGTCACCCAAGAACGTGACACCAAAGGGTACTGGAAGCTATGGAACATGTTTGTTCTGCAATGAGAAACATTCAATGTACCACTGCTCTAATTTTCCTGATAGTGACGCCCGTGTTGAGCGACTCAAAGATTTGCAACATTGCACGAGGTGCCTCAGGAAACATAACATCAAGGATTGTGATACCCAATTACACCCTTGTAATAGGTGTAACAAAGGTCAACACCATGCAGCATTGTGCAGAGACACCAAAACAACGTCTCCAAACCCCAAGGTGGAAGATAGCATTCCCACCACAGTACAGTACTGCAAGGTGCAACAAACAAACAGTGTCCAATCGGCAAAGTCTAAAGGTAATACGACTTTGCCTACTGCCCAAATTACCATCCTGAATAAGAGGGCCAAGGTCCATACCCGAGGGTTGTTTGACCAAGGATCCCAGAGAACATACATCACTAAAAGGTTGGCAGATGAATTACAATTAAGGCCTGTAGCCCAGATGTCATTCAACATCTCAGGGTTTGTAACAGATGCAGGACCTCAAGTCTACCAGGTGGTACAACCATCAGTACGTTTAGGCAGGTACGTCTGTCGAGTACAAGCCATTGTGGTGGACAAAATACCAGTAGACCTACAAGTTCAAGGTCTGAGAGCAACAGCCAAATTCCTGAGAAATAGAGGAATAAAATTGGCAGATAATATTAAGTCTGATCACCTCACCGACTTCGGTCTCCTTGTAGGGACAGACTATTGTCATCGATTCATCGGTAGCCCTACTAAATATCAGGGTATAACCATGTTAAACTCTGCAGGAGGTAAATTACTCTCAGGCCCAGTATCAAGCCTGAGGAGACCTATGCCTGCAGATAAACAATACCAATAGAAACTAAATTTGTCAGCTGATTATATTTCTCCAGTAGCATTATACTAAGGAGATTACAGCTGACTATACCAACAGAGGTTGATGTTAGTATCATCATTTAAAGCTGAAGATGAGTTCATGAGGCCTCAGTGGCAAATCAGTGAACAGTAGCCTAAAACAGCTACAAGTCACTGCGACCAATGTCACTGAACCCACTGCAGTCTCAGAACCATACTTTACTTTAATGATGAGCTATTCAGTCTTCTGAATCAATTAACTAAATTAAACCCTAATAAATCTGATGACTGATTTGATACATTTATTATTTAATCAAGATGTATTCCATGGGCCTCAGTGTTTATATATCAGTGACCAGTTACCTGAAGAAACTTCAAGTTATATCTAATGTCACTGATCTCACTGCAGTCCCTGAATCATACTTGACTGTAGTACTTGATCACATCCAGTCTTCTGGGTTAAATAATATGTAATAAGGCTTGAATATTAGCCTTTCAAGAGTTGACAGGGAAATGAAATCGCATTAGACTTCTAACCCCTGCAACTCTAGTACGGGACATCCGTCCTGTACGAACAGACGCACAAATGTGTGATTACTAACTACTAACATCAAATTAATCAAATAATTCGAAGGAGGAGTATCGGTGTTCGTCTGTTCTAAAGAGGACTTCGACCCGTGAGCAGCCCCCTGGGGAATTATGTCGGAAAATCCGACACCATTTAATATATCATACAGATAATAGCTGTATTACCAACAAGTTACCCATAGAAAACGTAACTTGTAGTGGAATTACCGTCTATAGAAAACGGGATATCATCACCACATACTATTATAATTCACCAGCTATTCTGCTGGGAATTATTCTTAAATACATTAGTCTTTGGACTTTACCATCATAAAACATCTTATATAAATTAACTTAATTATCAATATTAAAGTAGAGTAAATGTGACCCTTCTATCACTTTTTGACATCTGGACAAAGTAGGCCAGGCGTCAGAGTGGAGGAAGGAGGGCAGCCATTGTTGTGTCACCTCCGAGACGTGTGGAGCGAGTACGGCTCCTATCATTCTGGACAATGTCGGCCAGTAACGTCAATAGAATGGAGTGTTAAACAGCCATTGTTGTTATTGAGACCAGAGGCTCACACGGGAGCAAATTCGGCTCCTGTTAAATTTACTTGGACGTAGTGTTATGGAACCCAAAAGTGTACCATTATCAACACGCTGTCTACAAATTCAAGTTAAGTGTCTATCCGAAACCCATTATCTATCATTAGTGGCCATTAATGTCATTGGGTAGGGTTATCCGGTTAGATCACATGGAAGCCTCAAACTAAAGGTAATTAAGCCAGGTCTTTAATGTTCCATGTACTGTATAGTGTTTTCTCTGATATAGCTTGTCATATATAGGATTCTGGCTTCACAGCTAGCGCACTTTTGACAGGTCAAGACGAGGATGCAAGATTATGTGCACCAGTTACTGGGTGATAGAAGCTACCTCAAAGAGGATAATTTGGTGTCTACACCCTAGTTATACCTGGTGGACTAACCTGCTGTACTATAAGATAAGGAACCTCTTCAATGTATGTAGTTACTGTAGTTTGATTGGCTGCATATATATTCAATTAATAAACCCCCCCTAATGTGTAGAGGATCGATTTGTGAGATTATGAGATTATTGCAGAAATACAGTCCACTTATCATTATACAAATTGCTATCGAAGTATACAAATTAACGTAAATATAAATTCATATAAATTAAATAAATATAAATCTCACAGGTCGGTTCCCACACATGTACTCCCCTAGATGTTCTCACCTACATGTACTCCCGAAGATGTAGTCACCTACATGTACTCCCCTACATGTTCTAACCTACATGTACGCCGCTACATGTTCTCACCTACATGTACTTCCCTAGATGTTCTCACTACATGTACTCCTCAAGATGTTCTCAGCTACATGTACTCCCCTAGATATTATCGCCTACATGTACTCCCCAAGATGTACTAACTTGTATGTACTCCCCAAGATATTCTCACCTACATGTTCTCCCCCTAGATGTTTTCACTACATGTACTCCCCTAGATGTACTAACCTACATACCCTCTCTTAGATGTTCTCACTACATGTACTCCCCTAGAAACTCTCACAACATGTACTCCCCTAGAGGTATTCACCTACATGTACTCCCCTAGAGGTACTCACCTACATGTACTTCCTAAATGTTCTCAATACATGTACTCACATTGATGTTCTCATCTACATGTACTCCCCTAGATGTTCTCCCCTAGATGTACTCACCTACATGTACTCCCCTAGATGTTCTCCCCTACATGTACTCTTATTGGATATTCTCACTACATATTCACTCCTAGATGTACTCATCAACATGTACTCCCCTAGATGTTCTCACCTACATGTTCTCTCCTAGATGTTCTCACCTACATGTACTCCCCTAGATGTTCTCACCACATGAACTCTCCTAGATGTTCTCACCTACATGTACTTCAGTAGATGTTCTCACTACATGTACGCCCCAAGAGGTTCTCACCTACATGTACTTCCCTAGATGTTCTCACCACATGAACTCTCCTAGATGTTCTCACCTACATGTACTTCCCTAGAAGTTCTCACTACATGTACTCCCCTAGATGTTCTCACCTACATGTTCTCCCCAAGATGTAGTCAGCTATTTGTACTCCCCTAGAGGTTCTCACCTATATGTACTCCCCTAGATGTTCTTACCTACATGTATTCCCCTAGACGATTTCACTACATGTACTCAATTAGATGTTCTCACTACAAGTACTCCCCAAGATGCACTCACCTACATGCACTCCTCTAGATGTAATCACCTACATGTACTCCCCCCCTAGATGTTCTCACTACATGTACTCAGCTAGATGTTCTCACCTATATATACTCCCCTAGATGTTCACCACATGAACTCCCCTAGATGTTCTCACATACATGTACTTTCCAAGATGTTCTCACCTACATATACTCCCCAAGATGTAGTCAGCTATATGTACTCCCCCTAGATGTTCTCACCTACATGTACTCCCCTAGATGTTCTCACTACATGTACTCCCCCTAGATGTTCTCACTACATGTACTCCCCTAGATGTACTCACCTTCATGTACTCCCCAAGATGTAGTTAGCTATATGTACTCCCCCTAGATGTTCTCACCTACATGTACTCCCCTAGGTGTTCTCAAATACATGTACTCTCCTCGATGTTCTTACTACATATGATCCCCAAGATGTTCTCACCGGAATGTACTCCCCTAGATATTCTCACCGGAATGTACTCCCCAAGATATTCTCACCAGAATGTACTCCCCTAGATATACTCACATGTACTCTCTCAGATGTTCTTACCTCCATGTACTCCCCTAGATGTACTCACTTACATGTACCCCCCTAGATGTTATCACCTACTAGTACTCCCCTAGATGTTCTCACCTAAATGTACTCCCCAAGATGTTCTCCCTACATGTACTCATCTAGATGTTCTCACCTACATATACTTCCCTAGATGTTCTCACTACATGTACTCTCCAAGATGTTCTCACCTACATGTACTTCTCTAGATGTTCTCACCTACATGTACTTCCCTAGATGTTCTCACTGCATGTACTCCCCTAGATGTTCTCACTACGTGTACGCCTCTAGATGTTCTCACTACATGTACTCTCCAAGATGTTCTCACCTACATGTACTTCTCTAGATGTTCTCACCTACATGTACTTCCCTAGATGTTCTCACCTGCATGTACTCCGCTAGATATTTTCACTACATGTACTACCCTAGATGTTCTCACCTACATGTACTCCCGAAGATGTAGTCACCTACATGTACTCCCCGACATGTTCTAACCTACATGTACGCCGCTACATGTTCTCACCTACATGTACTTCCCTAGATGTTCTCACTACATGTACTCCTCAAGGTGTTCTCAGCTACATGTACTCCCCTACATATTCTCACCTACATGTACTCCCCTAGGTGTTTTCACGACATGTACTCCCCTTGATGTACTCACCTATATACCCTCTCCTAGATGTTCTCACTACATGTACTCCCCTAGAAATTCTCACAACATGTACTCGCCTAGAGGTACTCACCTACAAGTACTCCCTAAGATGTTCTCAATACATGTACTCCCCTAGATGTACTAACCTACATGTACTCTCCTAGATGTTCTCAATACATGTATTCACATTGATGTTCTCACCTACATGTACTCCTCTTGCTGTTCTCACCTACATGTACTACCCTAGATGTTCTCACTACATGTACTCACCTAGATATTCTCACCTACATGTACTCCCCTCGATGTTCTCACCTACATGTACTCCCTTAGGTATTCTCACTACATGTACGCCCCTAGATGTACTCACCTACATGTACTCCCCTAGATGTTCTCCCCTACATGTACTCTTATTAGATATTCTCACTACATATTCACTCCTAGATGTACTCATCAACATGTACTCCCCTAGATGTTCTCACTTACATGTTCTCCACTAGATGTTCTCACCTACTTGTACTCCCTTAGATGTTCTCACCACATGAACTCTCCTAGATGTTCTCACCTTCATGTGCTTCCCTAGATGTTCTCACTACATGTTCTCCCCAAGAGGTTCTCACCTTCATGTAATTCCCTAGAAGTTCTCACCACATGAACTCTCCTAGATGTTCTCACCTACATGTACTTCCCTAGTTGTTCTCACTACATGTACTCCCCTCGTTGATCTCACTACATGTACTCATCTAGATGTTCTCACTGCATGTACTCCCCAAGATGTTCTCACCTACATGTACTCCCCAAGATGTAGTCAGCTATTTATACTCCCCTAGAGGTTCTCACCTATATGTACTCCCCTAGATGTTCTTACCTACATGTATTCCCCTAAACGATCTCACTACATGTACTCATTTAGATGTTCTCACTACAAGTACTCCCCAAGATGCACTCACCTACATGCACTCCTCTAAATGTACTCACCTACATGTACTCCCCTAGATGTAGTCACCTATATGTACTCCTCTAGATGTTCTCACCTACATGTACTCCACCCCTAGATGTTCTCACTACATGTACTCAGCTAGATGTTCTCACACACATGTACTTCCCTAGATGTTCACCACATGAACTCCCCTAGATGTTCTCACATACATGTACTCCCCAAGATGTTCTCACCTACATGTACTTCCCAAGATGTAGTCAGCTATATGTACTCCCCTAGATGTTCTCACCTATATGTACTCCCCCTAGATGTTCTCACCTACATGTACTCCCTTAGATGTTCTCACTACATGTTTTCCCCTAGATGTTCTCACCTATATGTACTCCCCCTAGATGTTCTCACCTACATGTACTCCCCTAGATGTTCTCACTACATGTTTTCCCCTAGATGTTCTCACATACATGTACTCTCCTAAATATTCTCTCCTACTTGTACTCCCCTAGATGTTCTTACCTACATGTACTCAATTAGATGTTCTCACTATATGTACTCCCCAAGGTGTTTTCACCTGCATGTACTCCCCTAGATATTGTCACTACATGTACCACCTTAAATGTACTCACCTACATGTACTCTTCTCGATGTTCTTACTACATATGATCCCCAAGATGTTCTCACCGGCGTGTACTCCCCTAGATATTCTCACCTACATGTACTCCCCTAGATGTACTCACATGTTCTCTCTCAGATGTTCTTACCTCCATGTACTCCGCAAAATGTACTCACCTACATGTACCCCCCAAGATATTATCACCTACAAGTACTCCCCTAGATGTTCTCACCTAAATGTACTCCCCTAGATGTTCTCCCTACATGTACTCCCCTAGATGTTCTCAGCTACATATACTTCCCTAAATGTTCTCACTACATTTACTCTCCAAGATGTTCTCACCTAAATGTACCCCCCAAGATGTTCTCACCTACATGTACTTCCCTAGATGTTCTCACCTAAATGTACCCCCCAAGATGTTCTCACCTACATGTACTTCCCTAGATGTTCTCACCTACATGTACTTCCTTAGATGTTCTCACTGCATGTACTCCCCAAGATGTTCTCACTACGTGTACTTCTCTAGATGTTCTCACTACATGTATCACCAAGAGGTTCTCACCTACATGTACATCCCTAGATGTTCTCACTACATGTACTCCCCTAGAGGATCTCACAACATGTACTCATCTAGATGTTCTCACTCCATGTACTCCCCAAGATGTTCTCACCTACATGTACTCCCCAAGATGTAGTCAGCTATTTGTTCTCCCCTAGAGGTTCCTACCTATATGTACTCCCCTAGATGTTCTTACCTACATGTATTCCCCTAGACGATCTCACTACATGAACTCATTTAGATGTTCTCACTACAAATTCTCCCCAAGATGCACTCACCTACATGCACTCCTCTAGATGTATTCACCTACATGTACTCCCCTTGATGTAGTCACCTATATGTACTCCTCTAGATGTTCTCACCTACATGTACTTCCCCCCTAGATGTTCTCACTACATGTACTCAGCTAGATGTTCTCACCTACATGTACTCCCCTAGATGTTCTCACATACATGTACTCCCGAAGATGTAGTCAGCTATATGTACCCCCCAAGATGTTCTCACCTATATGTACTCCCCTAGATGTTCTCACCTACATGTACTCCCCTAGATGTTCTCACTAGATGTACTACCCTTGATGTTCTCACTACATGTACTCCCCTAGATGTTCTCACTAGATGTACTACCCTTGATGTTCTCACTACATGTACTCCCCTAGATGTACTCACCTTCATGTACTCCCCTAGATGTTCTCACATACATGTACTCTCCTAATTGTTCTCTCCTACTTGTACTCCCCTAGATGTTCTTACCTACATGTACTCACCTAGATATTCTCACTATATGTACTCCCCAAGGTGTTTTCACCTGCATGTACTCCCCATGGTTATTGTCACTTCATGTACTACCCTAAATGTACTCACCTACATGTACTCTCCTCGATGTTCTTACTACATATGATCCCCAAGATGTTCTCACCGGCCTGTACTCTCCTCCTTGTACCCCCCTAGATGTTCTCACCTAAATGTACTCCCCTAGATGTTCTCCCTACATGTACTCCCCTAGATGTTCTCACCTACATATACTTCCTTAGATGTTCTCACTACATGTACTCTCCTAGATGTTCTCACCTTCATGTACTTACCTAGATGTTCTCACTGCATGTACTCCCCTAGATGTTCTCACTACATGTACTCCCCAAGATGTTCTCACCTACATGTACTCCTCTATATATTCTCGCCTACATGTATTCCCTTAGATGTACTCACATGTACTTCCCAAGATGTACTGACCTTCATGTACTCCCCTAGATATTTTAACCTACATATACTCCCCTAGATGTACTCACCAACATGTGCTTCCCTAGATGTTCTCTTGTACGTACACGATGTATTTGCCATCCTGTGGTCCTGGGTTCGATCCCAGGCACCGGCGAGAAAAAATGGGCATAGTTTCTTTCACCATATGCCCCTGTTATCTAGTAGTAAAATAGGTACCCGGATGTTAGTCAGCTGTCACGGGCTGCTTCCTGTGGGTATAGGCCTGGCCGAGGACCGGGCCGCGGGGACACTTAAGCCCCGAAATCATCTCAAGATCTCAAGATAATCTACATGTACTCCCCTAGGTGTTCTCACATACACGTAGTCCCCCTAGAAGTTCTCACTACATGTACTCCCTTAGATGAACTCACCTACATGTACTCCCCTAGATGTTCTCTCCTACTTGTACTCCCTTCGATGTTCTTACCTACATGTACTCCTCTAGATGTTCTCACTATATGTACTCCCCTAGATATTCTCACTACATGTACTACCCTAGATGTTCTCACCTACATGTACTCCCGAAGATGTCGTCACCTACATGAACTCCCCTACATGTTCTAACCTACATGTACGCCGCTACATGTTCTCACCTACATGTACTTCCCTAGATGTTCTCACTACATGTACTCCTCAAGATGTTCTCAGCTACATGTACTCCCCTAGATATTCTCGCCTACATGTACTCCCCTAGATGTACTAACGTGTATGTACTCCCCTAGATATTCTCACCTACATGTTCTCCCCTAGATGTTCTCACCTACATGTACTCCCCTAGGTATTCTCACTACATGTACTCCCCTAGATGTACTCACCTTCATGTACTCCCCTAGATGTTCTCCCCTACATGTACTATTATTAGATATTCTCACTACATATTCACTCCTAGATGCACTCACCAACATGTACTCTCCTAGATGTTCTCACTACATGTACTCCCCTAGATGTTCTTACCTACATGTTCTCCCCTAGATGTTCTCACCTACATGTACTCCCCTAGATGTTCTCACCACATGAACTCTCCTAGATGTTCTCACTACATGTACTCCCCAAAAGGTTCTCACCTACATGTACTTCCCTAGATGTTCTCACCACATGAACTCTCCTAGATGTTTTCACCTACATGTACTTCCCTAGATGTTCTCACTACATGTACTCCCCTAGATGATCTCACAACATGTACTCATCTAGATGTTCTCACTCCATGTACTCCCCAAGATGTTCTCACCTACATGTACTCCCCAAGATGTAGTCAGCTATTTGTACTCCCCTAAAGGTTCTCACCTATATGTACTCCCCTAGAGGTTCTTACCTACATGTATTCCCCTAGACGATCTCACTACATGTACTCATTTAGATGTTCTCACGACAAATACTCCCCAAGATGCACTCACCTACATGCACTCCTCTAGATGTATTCACCTACATGCACTCCCCTTGATGTAGTCACCTATATGTACTCCTCTAGATGTTCTCACCTACATGTACTTCCCTAAATGTTCACCACAAGAACTCCCCTAGATGTTCTCACATACATGTACTCCCCAAGATGTTCTCACCTACATGTACTCCCCAAGATGTAGTCAGCTATATGTTCTCCCCAAGATGTTCTCACTACATGTACTTCCTTAGATGTACTCACCTACATGTACTCCCCTAGATGTTTACACTACATGTACTCCGATAGATGTTCTCACCTACATGTACTTCCCTAAATGTTCACCACAAGAACTCCCCTAGATGTTCTCACATACATGTACTCCCCAAGATGTAGTCAGCTATATGTACTCCCCAAGATGTTCTCACCTATATGTACACCCCTAGATGTTCTCACCTACATGTACTCCCCTAGATGTTCTCACTACATGTACTCCCATTAGATGTACTGACCTTCATGTACTCCCCTAGAGGTTCTCACCTTCAAGTACTCTCCTATATATTCTCACTACATGTACTTCCTTAGATGTACTCACCTACATGTACTCCCCTAGATGTTTACACTACATGTACTCCGATAGATGTTCTCACCTAGATGTACTCCCGTAGATGTTCTCACCTACATGTTCTCCCTTAGATATTCTTACATACATGTACTTCCCAAGATGTACTCACCTACATGTACTCCCCTCGATGTACTTACCTGAATTTTCTCCTCAAGATGTTCTCACCTACATGTACTCCCCTAGATGTTTTCACCTACATGTACTCCCCATGTTGATATCTACAAGTTAGGAGGGATTATAAGCTAGAGGATCATTACTACAACACTTAACGGATGAGGATTCGAAGTACATGTTAAGTATACAGACTATGGTCACACATCCAGGAAAGGTCAAGGGATTAAGACCGCAGCTGCTTGGCCAAACTAATAATTCCTGGGAAGAGGACTCAGGCTTCTAGGAACAAGAGGCGGGGTGAAATATTAGAGGCCATGGCTATCTGAAGACAGTCTGGTTGTCGGTAACGAAGGAGACTACAGCCGAATTGAAAACGAAGGTAAACAAATTGATCGAAACTGTGAACGCCAAGAAATCCGGACTCCACCTGCCAAAAGTTGTTGGGGAATACAAACCTAGGTATGCCTATGGAAATGTCAAGACCCTCAAGCCTGGAAACCCACTTCGGCCAATCATCAGCCAGATATCCACACCCACATACAGACTGGCTAAGCGACTCAACGGGTTGCTGCCTCCTTACGTACACTGTGCTTTCAGCTTGAAGTCTCCCAAGGAATTTGTCGACTTAATGCGTGGAACACGGGCCACGGGGATAAGAGCCTCGTTGGACGTAGAATCACTATTTACCAACGTACCTGTGGACGAGACAATCGGGATTATAGCAGACAGAGTGTATCGTGACCCGGTTTGCACTCCTCTTGACATGCCAGAAAGCATACTGAGGAAACTACTCCAAGCCTGCACTAAAGAGACACCCTTCGTGAGCCCAGATGGGCACATGTTTAAGCAAGTAGACAGGGTCGCCATGGGTTCTCCCCTAGGTGTCCTGTTTGCGAACTTCTACATGGGTACCATCGAACAAAAGGTCTTATTCGACATGAACTTGAAACCGGCCATATACTGCAGGTATGTTGACGACATTTTTACACAGGTACCTGATGTCAGACATCTGCAGGAGTTGAAAGAGGCATTTGAGCGGAATTCTGTGTTGCGCTTCACTTACGAGATGGATAAGGATGGGAAGCTGCCCTTTCTAGATGTAACGGTCATGGAAAAGAGAGGAGGTTTCCACACTGCAGTCTACACTAAGGAAACAAACATAGGAATGTGCCTCAATGCCAACAGTGACTGCCCAGACAGGTACAAGAGGAGTGTTGTTAACGCTTATGTCGACCGTGCTCTCAGCAACAGCTCAGGATGGAAGCAAGTCGATGAAGAACTCTGTAGGATAAGGCAGGTCCTAGTCAACAACGGCTTCTCCAATGGTTTCGTTGAAGACATCATAAGAAGGAAGGTGAAACGCCATGCAATCTCTGAAGAGACAACTAACACAACACCTTTACCCCCTATTAGACTATTTCACAGGAACTTCTTTTCCACAGCTCATAAAACGGAGGAAAGTGCCCTGAAAGATATTGTTGATAGGAACATTATCCCTACAGACAAAAATCAGAAGATACAATTGACGATTTACTATAAAACCATAAAAACGGCCAACCTACTCATGAGAAACTCTCAAGACACAAAGCCGAACGCTTTAAAAGAGACCAACGTCGTCAATGCCTTCAAATGCCCACTTGGGGATTGTAAGCCTCAAAGCACTCAGTATATAGGCAAGACAACAACATCTCTTTCCAGGCGATTAACGATGCATAAGCAACAGGGCTCCATTAAGGAACATATAATCTCTACCCACAACCAGACCATCACCAGAGAAATCTTAACAAACAACATAGAAATCATTGATAGATACAGCGATAGCAGGCGGCTTGACATCTGCGAGGCACTACACATCAAGAAGTCAACACCAGTAATCAACAGCCAATTAATGCACATCTATATTCTACCCAATTCAAGACTCCGCACCAATACAGAAGCATCAAGAAATATGGGCCAATAGGCCCTTTGCAGTTACTTCTATCCTTCCCTTTAATTTTCCCTCTTTATACCCATTGTTTCGTGTTCTATCTTGTGTTGAAAGTTTTGTTTACCTCATCCAAAACTGTTGTAACATATCACCTCACCCAAATGCGAGTATATAAGATGAAAGCTGTTTAAATGATAGCATAGAACTCTGTTTAGTGTTTACAGGTTATAGTTGTGTGTGTGTAAAACTAAAGTCTTTGAAAATGTAATAAATTATTACGAAACGCGTTCAAGTGTCGTGTCAGACTAGAAATAAAAATGAATTTTAGAGAATTGATTTTTCAATTACCATCGACAGTGAAAAGAAACAAGAAATATTGAGAAAATTCGTGTTAGAATTATTAATCTTACTTTTTCGGTCATATTTAATAATATATGTTTACAAGAAACACTGCTACCAAAATATACTAATATATATATATATATATATATATATATATATATATATATATATATATATATATATATATATATATATATATATATATATATATATATATATATATATATATATATATATATATATATATATATATATATATATATATAATATATATATATATATATATATATATATATATATATATATATATATATATATATATATATATATATATATATATATATATATATATTATATATATATATATATATATATATATATATATATATATATATATATATATATATATATATATATATATATATGTCGTACCTAGTAGCCAGAACGCACTTTTTGGCCTACTATTCATGGCCCGATTTGCCTAATAAGCCAAGTTTTCCTGAATTAATATATTTTCTCTAATTTTTTTCTTACGAAATGATAAATGTACCCTTTTCATTATGTATGAGGTCAATTTTTCTTTATTGGAGTTAAAATTAACGTAGATATATGACCGAACCTAACCAACCCTACCTAACCTAACCTAACCTTTCTTTATAGGTTAGGTTAGGTTAGGTGGCCGAAAAAGTTAGGTTAGGTTAGGTTAGGTAGGTTAGGTAGTCGAAAAACAATTAATTCATGAAAACTTGGCTTATTAGGCAAATCGGGCCTTGCATAGTAGGCTGAGAAGTGCGTTCTGGCTACTAGGTACGACATATATATATATATTATATATATATATATATATATATATATATATATATATATATATATATATATATATATATATATATATTATATATATATATATATATATATATATATATATATATATATATATATATATATATATATATATATATATATATATATATATATATATATATATATATATATATAGCCAACTTTCCTTGTCTCCCAATCCGCCCCATCCCCTCGACCTCCCAAATATTCCCCACTTCCTCTGTCCCCTCGTCCTTTTCCCATCATTCCCCCCTCCCTCGTCCCTGAGTCCTTCCCCACCATCCCCCACTCCACTGTCCCCTTGTCCTCCTAACCATTCCCCACTCCACTGTCCCCTTTGTCCTTCCCACTGTGCCTCACTCCCCTGTCCCCTTGTTCTCCCCTCCATTCTCTATTCCCCTATCCCCTCATCCCCAATTCTCCCGGGTGATGTTCTCACCTACATGTTCTCCCTTAGGTGTTCTCACATACATGTACTCCCCAAGATGTACGCGTCCTTCCCACCATTACCCCCCTTCCCTGTCCCCTAGTCCTCCCCACCATCCCCCACTCCCTTGTCTAATGCATTCCCAAATGATCTGATGTTCCCATCAGAAAATTGGGAACATCATGTGATATGATGTTCCTATCACTGAAATATAAGAAAAAGTTATAAAAAAGAAACGAAAAACAATGAAAAAATAAAAATAATAAACTATACTCTCGAAATGAATGGTATGGTAAACAACACTGCTAAATTCCAACACAATGTCAAATAAAATAATTAAATCAAAATGAAAATAAATCAAAATCTATGAAAACTGAATTTATCACTGAAATTGTAAAAATTGAAATGGAATCGTAACATATATAGTATAGCGCGTGTTGCTCTTACGTGCAACAGATGGCGCTGTTTTAAGTAAAATATATTTTTATCTGTCTTAGGTGTGGCATCTATACTTATACTCATGGAATGGTAAACAACACAGCTCAATTCCAATACATTGTCACACAAAATAGTTCAATCAAAATGAAAATAAATCAAATCTATGAAAGTTCAATTTATCAATGCAATCAGAAACACTGAAATGGAATCATAACATATTTATTATAGCGAGTGTTGCAATTATGTGCAAAAGATGTCTCTGTTTTTCAAAAAAGTATGTTTTTACCTGTCACAGGTGTGGCAACTATATAAAATATAGGTATATAAAAACTTGTGCGTATTCGAATGGAACGTTGTGTAAAAATTTAAAAGCAATCAGTGAAGAACTTTTGGAGATTACAGCGTGTGTTGCTCTTTCGTCCAACAGATGGCGCTGTTTAAAAAAAAAACTCCTGTCACAGGTGAGGCATTTATATTGAAGGTATAAAAACATGCCCCTATTCAAATGCAACGTTGTGTGAAAATTTCAAAGCAATCGGTAAAGAGATTTCGAAGATTTCCCTCACTTGAAAAATACAGTAAAAATACAGTTTAAAAAAAAAACATGCTTTTTCCTGTCACAGACGTGACATCTATATAGTGAGGTGATTGAATGAAATATCTATGCCCAAGCTTACCACCAAGTGCTGTCGGAACGTTGGGGAAATACCTTCTGCTTCCAATATCGTATGAACAATCACGGTAGTTGAGTAGTTAAGGAACCAGGTACACCATGTGCATAGTGCTCCTGGCTCTCTGGGTTCGAATCCTTCTTGGGTGTGGCGTTTTCAGTTGCATATGTACTAGGGAACCATTCAAGCTTGTTCACGTTTGTGTTGCACACGTTGACCCCACAAAGGGAGGTGATTCGATGAAATATATATGCCGATGCTTTGCACCAAGTGCTGTCAGGATGTGGGGGAAATTCCATGGTAGGTCAAATTGATTTCCCAGTTGCAATTCTTATCCATGTTGTAGCTCAGTTGATTAAGGCGCGTCTGGGATCTTCTTGGAAGTATGTTCGAACCCTCGTCACGGCCCGTGTGGATGTGTTCATTTGATGCATCACGCTACTGTTATTTCTGTGTGTATAGTTATTTGTGCTCCAGTGGACTGTTGGGTTGTCACAGTGTTTCCTAGGTGGTTCACAATTAGTAAGACTTGGAAATAATGGTGCTGCCGTCATTTACCTGCTGGTTATTAAATCTCAACCCTATTGGTAAAACCAAAAATATAAATAATGCAACATGCACTGATAACGGTTATAAATTATTATTTTAACCTATTTTTTTATTCTGGTAACATAACTCATATGAATTATATTATAAACAACGACAAGATTATTTTTTGTGTGTGTTGTGAATTTATATATTGCAAAATGTATAATTTAATTTATCTTAAAATAATTGCATTACATTTAAAATATTTATATGCAAAATATTAGTAAACCAAGTTAGTTAAATTTAATTAAATTGAATGTAATTTACTTACTGAGGTGGGCTCATAAGCCCATGGTGTCATGATTCGACAAAGAAAAAAAGGGTTATGGAAAAAATATAGTTAGAAAAGTTAATTTAGGAAGAACTCCTTCCTAATATTTTTATATAATTCAGACCAAGTGCTCAGTTTTACATTTGCTAAGATTTAGCCTACTTGCTGGACCTGAGCTTATGGTGGTGTTCACTATCTTTGTTGAAGTGGTGTTTTAATGTCGTATGTGGAGCTTTCTTCCCTGTGGTTTTAGAAGTCAGGTGTCTCTCTTTTAGTACACATTACTCGCAATTTATATAACTTTGAATGCAATTTAAATAACTTTAAAGCGGTGTTTATATAGTGCGTATATTTTTATTAAACTCCTCAAAGGTCGATGGGGAATGTAAAACAGCTGAAACTAAACATATAAGACCACGGTATGTTGTTTTTGTTTATTTTGGGGTTACGACGATCTTGGGATTGAATGCGACCCTGCGTTTGATTCTGCTCTGCCGAGGGGGGGGGGGGGGACTGGATGAATATTGCGCTTTAGCTGGGGACCGAGTTTTGGGTTTTGCTACCCAGTGTTCTCTGTGTGGGGCGGGGACTGTGCTTGCCAACCTGAGGGATTCATGGGGCTCCCCCAATCATCTGGCTGTCTGCGTTTCTTTGCCGCGAGGCATATTAGCTTCCAGTGATGGGCGTCATTCGTTTTGCGATTTGGCTAGGCGTATCACCTTTCCGGGTATCGCAATAAACCCCTCACGGGTACTCCGGGGATTCCCCGATACCACGATCGTCGTCGCCCTTTAATTAAAAGCAACAACAACACCCAATCTTATTTAGAGTTCGATTTTATACATCCGTTAACATAAGTATCTGGTTAAACAAGTAGTTATTGACTATGTATTTATTTTAGAGAATTACAATGATATGTTTATGGCTATTGGATTAAATAACATATCCTGGTATGGAATCCATTACAGATGCCTCCCTGGGATGGTGTCTTCAAAATGGTGGTCACTTGCTGATTCGATATTCGCTATGTCTTGGGAGGGCTTGGATTTGTTCTATAAATAGCAAAATATGAGCCATGTGCTCTCTCATAGACCATGTAACTCTATTTTTGGAGGAAATTTTCCACATCTTAGTAAGACGAAAATGATGTTTTGGAGTCCATTATTTAGGAATGATGTGAGACAAACATTTGCCACATTTCCTCTCTATCGTTTTGAATGTACAAAAGCAAATTTTTTTGCCTCTTTTTGGGGCTGTCCTTTATAGACGGATGTATCGTAATAGGAACTGTGGATCGACATGTGCTGGTGCTGGGTTTTGTCCAGGATCTGTCCAACCCACAGACTCCAAGTGCACAAGTTTCTCTAGTGTTTTCAAGGTCGTAGTTCGTTTAGACTGAACTTTAATAGTCCTGAAAATGCCCTAACTCTCTGGGTGGGCAGATATATATTTTTTTATAATGTCTAATCTGACCATCGTCCGTCACTGTCCACCAGGACAATATCACCAAGTTGTATGTTAACACTGTTATATGGGGATTTTGTCCCAAAATGGTGCTTCCTTAGAGGAGTTGATTACTACGTAGTCCATACTTCATACCACCTATGCATTATGTTAGGAATATACTTATTTACCTGAAAGCCACGAACACTAGTGGCATGGTCAAGGAAAGGAAGCCGGAGGCTTGTCAAAGGTACCCCCCCCCCCATTTGCCTTGATTATATTTTCCAGTTGTACTTTAAAAGTCAACAGAGTTTTAACATTTACAGCTTCGGCGTGTAAACGGTTCCGTGAATTTATAACCCTGTGGGTAAAAAAAGCATCTCCTATTCTCAGTCTTACATTATGGCTTGTAGGTTGCAAACTTTGAAGTCTTTTATTTAGTCAATGTACTTCCTGATTAAGTCTCAAGTTATGGTTATATTCTTAAATTCATTCTCTTCACCACCTTGAAACATTTGTTTGGGTGATGGGATGTCATCCAACCTTTCTAGTGTGAACACTGATGTAAAAAAAATCATTTAGAGTGTTTGCTGCCCTTTTTTGTCGCCCATTATAGTTTGATTAATCTAATCTCTTAAGGGTCCTACCAAGTCCTTGGTTTTGGTTTTACTTTTTTACTGCCTTCTGGGGGTGTTACATCATGTTTGGGATGTTGTAGGCTCAAGGAGCAGCTGATAAAGTTGGAGGGGCAGTACTTCTTATATAGGCATAGAGTGGCTTTGGATTTTTCCTTGTATTTTGCACAAGTTTTCTTTCGTAGGTCCTTATGGTTGAGCTGAGTTCACCCATCCACCCAGGTTCCTTCCTGGGTGGCTGAGTTTAGTGCCCTTTTATATATCTCATAATCAATTATATCTGTCGTGGATGTATTCGTTCTCCAGTGGTTCTTCTTAGTTCTCAATGTCTGTTTTACTGTTCGAAGCGTTCATCTAGTATTCTTTCGTTTCTCCTTTCTCTTTGGCACATATTTTTGAAAGAGTTCCGTGATGACCTTCTGATAGTTTCGCAATGACGCTTCCATATCATGTTCACCTATTACCTCCCTCCTGGAGATATTTTGCACTTCCTCTCTCATTCTTTGATCGTCACCTCGATGGCAATCTAGAAATTCATCATCATGAATCATTATGTGGGTTTCTGTATATGTAGTCCATCTTAAAATATGATGATCGCATGAAAGGGTTAGCGTTTGCCTCTTTCTGAATTTGATCTCTTATATCTTTGTCTGATGTTAGCACAAGATATAGAATGCTGTTACCTCGTGTGGGACCTACTACATGTTGTATGATAAAGGAGTCCTGAACTAGATCCAGAAATTTTTCTGCTTGTGATGCAAGATTTACAAACTCTATGGTCTCATGGTTAAAATCCCTTATTATTAGGGTTTGGTTTCTGATGCCGCTTTGATCACATTATGCAGATCAGCAACATTCTGTGCTGCTGCTATGTCAGCCCTGTAGCATACTCCTACAGTCATTTTGCTACCATCTTGAGTTAGTATGTTGCACCATACCTACTCATAGGATCCTCTGGTGTTTAGTTCCTCACTGTCGATTACATCCGGGTCCTCATCCACGTATATCATTACGCCATTTGCTCTTGTTGTTCTGTCCTTTATGAATGGTGGGTGATATCCCAAGAGATTGCATTACTTTTCTATTATGTCCTCCCGGCCCCATGTTTCACTGATGCCAATGATGTGAGGATTTTCAGCCCTCAGCATAAGCACATAAACAGTAAAATCTATTTATCACCTGTGGTGGTTTCTGAGGGACTGAAAGATTGTTCCTGTGTTTAGAACATTCGTGTTCTGTACATTGTCGCTCTGATTCTGCACCTGTTTGTAGTCCGAGATATAAAGAGTTAGTTCGGCCTGGCTGGGTGAAGGACTATGTCCTCTCATTCTTCTATTATCCGGATCACCTGCCTTCTAATCTGTAACTTTGCATTTTTGTATTGGTCTGTGGTTCTTCATTCCTTCAAGTTGCCTCTTAGCACACTGTCTTTTTCTTTTTTCAACTGTGAGGTCTTGGGATATGTATTCTTGGTAATACCCTTGTAGTTCATTGAGTACACAGGCCCTACTTAGCATGAACCTTTTGTGCTCAAAGTTTGCAATGGTTATTCGTATCATATTTGTTTCATGCCTACCTACCCTCTCGACCTTTGATATATTTAATTCCCCCACTTTGCATAACAGTTTCTCTATCAGTGTCTTATTGAGTGTCTGGTCATTCTTTTCTTTTTTCCTCGTAAAGTTTCTTATAATGAGGTTTTTCCCTATCCCTTGTTTCTGAGCACCTGCATGAATCTCTGTAACTCCCCTCATTAAAATTTATTTGAGGGGTTTATTGTTTGAGGCAATTTTTAATGAGGGGTTTAAAAAAACTCATTAAAAATTGTAAATGACTTGGGACTTGGGACTGACCCAGACAATCAAAAAATTTTGTGTTGCATGGGAAGATTATATAGCATGCAGATGTTGATCTTGAAGTAAAACATACTTGGTTCCTCTGGCAGAGTCATTGGAAATGTAGATTGCTTGTGATTTATATTCCCGATAACTGCACTGTTCATGGTGGGGTGAGATAACCTAACCTTTTTTATGACAACAGTACTGTCTTCCCCAAGGTCGCAAAACTGTCAAGTCAATATCTAAATCCTGTATTACTTGCCGGAGGTACGATGCTCGGGTGTGTCCTTACCCCAGACCTCCTCCCGTTCCCTATGGAACGAGTGGTGCGCTTTTGTCTTTTTGAAGCCACTGGGGTGTACTTAACAGGTGCTATAACCTTAAGTGGCAACCGAGATAAAATCCCTGTTAAGGCCTGCATTTGCCTTTATACTGGTGCCACCACTTGGGGAGTTCACCTAGAGGTGACTCCTGATATGAATGCAGAATCATTTATCCGGGCTTTCCGCAGGTTTGCTGCACGCAGATCTTGCCCCAAGTAGATGATATCTGACAACGTGTCCAACTTGGTGGCTGGTGAATCAGGCCTTAGTGAGATCTGGAACCACCCAGTTGTTCTCACTCCCCCTAAGTCAATGGCAGTGCTTTTCAAAATTTATACCACCCAGAGAAACGTGGCATGGAGGGTTCTATGAAAGAATAGTGGGAACAGTGAAATGCTGTATAAGGAAAAACCCTGTACCGCCAGAAAATAGAACTTAACACCGTTGTCGCGGAAATTGAGTCACAAGGACATAGCTGACTGCTGACTTACTTCTCTGATGACATCTCAAAACATGAGCTGCTTTGTTCATCTCATTTGATGTATGGAGGACCTCTCAACATTTCTGCGTCCCTCATGGATCAGGACCCAAAAGATCCTCCATACATTGGGGAGAGCGACTTTGCTCAGCGTTATAAAGATCTGTTGCAAATAGTCAGTCGATCGAATGAAGTTTGGGATTTAGAATATTTAACTGCTCCTCATGATTATTATTGTGAGGCTACCAACCCCTGTAACATAATAGAATTACAACCTGGAGATGTTGCTCTGATAGATAGCAAAATCCTATATTCAGAGTGGTCTATAGGCCGTATTTTCTCTGTTCACCCAGAAAGCCAAGAAATTTTCAGGATAGTAAAAGTGAAGTGCAAAGACACCACTAGCCTCAAGTGATTCCTGGCTGTGCCCCCAACGGGTGCAGACGTCGGGCTTGAGCTGTCAGTTGCCGTTTGCCGTTGCTGAGTGGTGGTTTGCTGTGGGAGATGTGGAGCGGCCGCTGGTCGGGGCTCCACCTGGCGGTATCGAAGCGGCTGGTGGTAGCCGTATTCGACGGTTAGATACTGTATGGCTGGATTTTTCTGCTGCTGTGGACTGGCCCATTGTGGAGATTGCTCTCCTGGACGTGCTCCGTGTCGACGTCTCCGATCTCCTGGGACTCGAGAAGTTATTGCCTACCCAAGTTGCGGTGTCGTTTGCCATGTCACATGTTTACCAGGAGTCTGTGGCTCGCTGGGATGCACGCTCGCTTCCTCTTCCGGCTTCGGCTGTGTCTGTGGAGATCTCGGATCCCTGGGGGCCCTTGTCGTTTGTGAGTGTTCACGGCGTGCCGGTGACCTTCCCCGAGGCGGAATTCATGTCATTGTTTACACGGTTTGGTGCGGTGGTGAAGCACTGGTTCAACATTTTGAGTGCGGGCTGGCTGAAGCGGGTCCGGCTGGGTACACGCACGCTCATCATGCAGATCACGAGCCCTGTTCCATCCTGGGTTTCGTTTCGTGGGCTCTCTATTCGGATCTTTAGTCAAGGTCAAACCCGCACGTGTTTCCGGTGTGGTGTTGAGGGCCACGTGTTATACTCAAATTCTATGTCAGTTGAAATGTAACCAATCACAGGCCAGTAGGCCTCTGACGTCATGCTAGACAGAGGAGCATCAAGCCATGCTCCCAGAAGCCTCAGTTCTCACAGACTCAGAGTAGGTGGACCTCGGTTGGCTAGTTATACACCTGTTTGCCTCACTCAATAAATATACAGAAGCGACTACTGTGTCTACCTTCAACCCGAACAAGGCAAACGAATACTGGTAGCTGCAGTGGGACCCAGAATTTTTTTTTCTGGAAACGAAAACTTCAAGTACCCAGCATCGCCGTGTGTTTCACAGTACACCGCCATCAGCCGCCTCCATAGCCGCCATCCTGCCACCCACGCATCAAAAATTGTGCCAGACCGGGGTCCTCCCATCAACCACTACTCCAGGCCAATGTTTCAGAAGTAAGGGTCAATATTTTCCTGTGAGAACGCTCATTCGTCAGTGAGGAGGAAGGAAGCTTCCCGCGCCAGCCATTTTTGAATCTCGCGCCACCACGTGGGAACCTACACCCACCACCACCACTGCCGCCCAAGCTGGCAGTATCAAGCTTTGTGAGTGTTCAAGCTACTGAAATCGTCGTCAGTCATCGTCGCAAGTATCAGTATCAGTGGTGACCTGAAGTCAGTGGTTCCACGGCTACTGACACTGTGCTACACCCTCATTCTCTCACCAGAATAAGAGGTAAGGTTCAGGGAGTGCCTGAGTTGTCGGATGTGATTGCGGAAAGTGAAACATGTAAAGTGAATGGTACATTTGTTGAACCCTCCCGGCACACAGTGCAGGATGGTACTGTTACATTATTTATTGCAAACACTAGTAATGCCAACATCCATCTCCAGTCTGGTACCCATGTTGTAGATTTTGCCCATTACTCGTTACCGGTGCGAGTTGTTAATGATGTCTCCATGGATCATACTTTTTGTACACTCACACCAGGAGAGCAGGGATCTCAGCCAGAGGTGCAAGCGCAACACCTCAGTCCTACTGATTTTCCTGACTCTGTGGCTCAGCTTTTGGAAATTTTGAACAGGAATAGAGCTGTTGTTGCTCTACCAGGGAAAAAATTAGGTCTCACTCCTCTTATTACACATAAAATTCCCCTTGAACAAGGAACTAAGCCTATTTATGTACCAGCTTACCGTCTTCCCCATTCTCAGAGAGCAGAAGCCGATAGACTTGTAGAGGAAATGTTACAGAGTGATGTAATTGAATCGAGTAATTCACCATGGAACGCTCCATTGATTCTTGTACCAAAGCGAGATGGGACTTGGAGACCTGTAATCGATTATCGCAAGCTTAACAGAGTAACAATACCTGATCGTTTCCCACTTCCAGTTCTAAATGATTTGTTGCAAAGTATTGGTCGAAACAAAGTATTCTCAACGTTAGATTTGTTGCAGGGATTCTGGCAAATCCCCCTTGATGAGGAAAGTAAACAATTGAGAGCCTTTAGTACTCCCAATGGTCATTTTCATTTCAAAAGAATGCCGTTTGGTTTGCGTAGTAGTCCAATAACCTTTTCACGGCTGAGGACAAATCTATTTCGTAGATTGATAGGAAGTACGCTTCTAGTTTACCTTGATGATCTCATAATCATGTCGCAAGATGTTCAGACTCATTTTCAGAACCTTCAAAAAGTACTTGGAAAGCTCGCTGAAGCTTATTTAAAAATAAAACTTTCAAAATGTTAATTTTTAAAGCAGAAGATTAACACTTTCGCGCTCTCGGCGCTCCAAAAAAAACAATACCCCAGATGCTTTCGGCACTTCGCGCGCCTACGCGGTAATACCGAAAAAGTGTACACTCTTTTGCCTGTCCTGACAATAATTGAAGGCGCACGTATTTAAATTTGGTATCACTGTGTTCGCAATGAAATTGTCTATAAGAGCATACCTATAAAATGCCGCCCAAGCATAAGGAGTATCAACACCAAATTAAAAACTATGCAGATCACTCGCCGAGAGCGCCAAACAGCAACAAAATGTTTCCACTCTCTTAATGGTTGCGAAGCCTACAGTTGTCCTACATCGATAATTTTGGTATCATTTTAATCGCAATAAAATTCTCTACACGGACATATGCATATGAATGTTTAATATAGGTAATTGCCCACCCGCAAGAGTGTGTGAAGTGGAGAGTAGTTAGCCGCGAGCGCACTGGCGAAAACACAGGGGGGAAATCATGCTTGGAAAGTTTATACGTTTCCTGACCCTACTTTTCTATGTACGTATTTCTTTTTTATACCAATGTGTTCGCAATAAAATTTTCTATAAGATGAACTGTATAACATTTGTACAAAGCATGTGTAAGAGAAGCGCCAAATATAGAACCACGTCGCTCAGTATGCGTTCGCGGCAGAAACGAACGCATTGTTTTCGTTCGTTTGATGTTTGTCATGTTTATACTTCTTGAAACATTTTATAATTTGTATGACAGTGATCGCAGTAAAATTCCCTACACAGACATATACATAACACATACAAATATTTCCCACGTGTTGGATATATCAACGGCTAAAGGGAACCCACTGCCACACGCTCGCCACACCCCTAAACATACTTTGTGTTTTTTTTTTTTTACTCATAGAAGTTTATGTGATATAATATTCATTCTGGTACCAAAAAATTCGCAAATAAATTCTCTACAAAACAAAAGTATCCCCATCCTTTTCAGTTAAAAAATGGAATTTATAGAAATATTTTTTTCGATTGACGAGAAAAGTAGGCAGTTATGCGGAATCGTAAGAAAAACCAGTGACGAGTTATCTCTAATCGAAAGCGCGAAAGTGTTAATTTCCTAGGTCATACAGTTACACCTTCAGGTATTACATTGAATGAATAAAAAATTATTGCTGCCCGTGATTTTCCAACACCTCGTACCGCAGAAGCCGTAAGACAGTTCACAGGTCTTGTAGGATTTTATCGTTCATTTATTGCTGGATTCTCTATTATAGCCGCTCCGCTTTACAAGTTGCAAAGAAACGGTGAACCCTTTGTTTGGGGAGAGGCCCAGGATCAGTCATTCAAAAAACTCAAAGCAGCCTTAATTTCGTCACCTGTCCTTAGGTACCCAGATTTTTCTAAACCTTTTACATTGGTTACAGATGCTAGTGACATAGGTCTAGGTGCTGCATTACTTCAAACAGAAGGTCACAGAGATCACACAATAGCTTATGCTAGCCGCACATTATCTAAAGAAGAGAAAAATTATAGCGCAACAGAACGAGAAGCCTTGGCAGTTGTTTGGGCACTTAAATATTTCAAGGATACAATTTATAATTACCCAGTTCATGTTCTTACAGATCACCAACCATTAATTCCCTTGTTCAAAAATAAGAATCCAGTTGGAAAGTTTGCTAGATATTTGCTCACAATTCAAGAATTCAATCCCACATTTGGATATATTCCAGGGAAGCAAAATGTTGTAGCCGATGCATTTTCTCGACACGTAGCTGTGATTCAGTTAAATTACCCAGCATTAGATGCTACAGTAGTAGAAACGGAACAAAGACAAGACCCCATATGGGCACCCGTCATTAAATTTTTGACTAAGCAAGACACTCGCCCGATTCATAAACCGCCAGTACTATTGAAAGAACTAGTTATGTTGGACAATTTACTGTGTAGAGTAGTAAAGCTAGGGACAGCCCCGAGGAAATGTTGTCAGTTAGTTGTTCCAGCTGTCTTGGTACCAACTGTGTTAAAAATTATCCATGATGCTCCTGCAAGTGCACATCCAGGAAAAGATCGTACACTCCAACAAGGTCAATTGAAGTATTTTTGGCCAAAAATGGCTAAGGAGATTGCTCATTATGTTGACAGATGTTTAACTTGTTTACAGCACAAGGGATATGTTTCAGGACCTAATCCAATTCAGGTGTACCCAGCAACTAAAGTTCCTTGGGAACGAATATCGATGGATTTATTGACAAATTTTGCGGAAACAGAGAAAGGGAACAAACATTTGCATGTAATGGTCGATAATTTTTCACAGTTTTGCGAATTAGTTCCTATCCCGAACAAAACAGCAGAAACTATAGCCAGTGCATTCCATGACCAAATAATTTGTAGATATAGTATGCCTAAAGTAATCCTTTCAGATAATGGTCCAGAATTCAGTAATAGTATTTTAACTAGGTTGTGTGATTTATATAACATAAAAAAATGTAGCATCATGCCTTACCATCCAGCAAGTAATGGACTAGCTGAACGTACTAACAGGAAAGTGTTAGATGCCTTGAGAGTCACGTTGAATTTTGATAACAACAATTGGGATGATTTTATACCCTTAATTCAGTGTGCTATAAATTCTTTAATTAATGTTTCTACAGGTGACACACCTCATGCTATTCTCTATGGTACAGATAAGATCCGCCCTAATGAATTTTTTTTTTTTTTTTTTTTTTTTTTTTTTTTTTTTTTTTTTTTTTTTTTTTTTTTTTTTTTGAGATATATACAAGAGTTGTTACATTCTTGTACAGCCACTAGTACGCGTAGCGTTTCGGGCAGGTCCCTGGAATACGATCCCCTGCCGCGAAGAATCGTTTTTTCATCCAAGTACACATTTTACTGTTGCGTTAAACAGAGGCTACAGTTAAGGAATTGCGCCCAGTATATCCTCCCCGGCCAGGATACGAACCCATGACATAGCGCTCGCGGAACGCCAGGCGAGTGTCTTACCACTACACCACGGAGACTGTTCCACTACACCACGGAGATTACCACAACTGTACAGCTAAGCTGATATAGTTAGTTCAGGCACTAAGAGTCGTTGCTATACACAGATGGCGGCTCCCTCACTCTTTCAAGGTCACACGCACTAAACTTTCTCCCCCAACAATACCTTTTGCAGTGTTATTACCCTATATACACATATTATATATAAATATTTACATGTTTTATGCACCGTAACTGTACACCTAAGCTTGTAGTGCGCCCAAAGAGCATAGTGGCCACCCTCTAAACAGCTAGACAAATCGTGCAGACGACGTCACCTCCGTCACCCATATGGCTCCTCCCAGCATAATCCTTTTGCTGTTATTACAATAATACACACATTATATATAAGTATCTACATTTGTGTTCACCATAGAGAACCACTGACCTGGTATGGTGAATGCAAACAATAACAGCTAGCCACACAGTCAGTAAACGATGCTGTCTCCCTCCATCTCTCAGCATCACTCCTCCCACAGTGCTAATTATTGCAACAATCCTGCTATTATCACAACCCTGGTTATTTATATCACAGTCATGGGTCATCTGTAATATTGTCATTGCTAATTAATAACAATTATATATTTATTTTGACATTTTTCGGCGATGCTGTGGTCACAAGCTGAACAGCAATGCTGTTCGCTCATCATGCTTGCGCCGGCCTTGGTTGCTCCAACAGTACTGTGCCTCTCACACCTGAGAATATTGCCCACGATTTTTTTTTAAATGGTATCTGTTTACAAGAGCCCTGAGGAATCTACTGTGAACCCCGTGTAGCCGCGGGCCATTTGAATCAGGCCTGGCACCCTATGGCGCATATATATGCCATGCGCACCATGGGACATGTTACTCAGGGTGTATATATACGCCATGCGCAGTTTAAGGGTTAATGTACCTCCTACTCTCTTATATAACGTAGATGATTTTGTTCAAGTGAAGCGTAGACAAATGCAACTAGTATTCAAGAAAATACGAGAACAACTGTCCAAAGCAACAGCCGAGTTCACCCTAGCAAGAAATGCACGAGCTAAACCCAGTAAAATAACTATTGGATCTGTAGTAATGATACTTAACCAACACAGGTCTGATCCTATGTATAAGTTAACTAAGAAATTTTTGGGTCCATATAAGGTAATCGAGCTTATTAAAGGTAACAAATACAGACTTAAGAACTTGTTAACAGGAGAGTATATAAATGAACACTTAGACCACATGAAGTCAGCTAAAATGACTGTTGACGAGACTGATGAGGAAGGTGACAATAAACTTACCCAGACAGATACTCCTACTCGAACACCACCTTCTGTGGTTGACAGACCACTTGATGTTCAGCAACCCCATACTAGCACTTATAATCTTAGATCTAGACCTCTCGTTTCAACTGTGCACTCACCACATGTCCATTGGCTAGATGTTAACGAGGATATCTCTCAAGATGATAGTTTGTCACATGAAGTTTCATCTGTTCCGTACCTTTAGTCAGAGCCAGAGTTGTATAGTGCTCTGGATTAGCTAGGTGTAGATATCCGCAAAATTTATAGTTGAGTGCACTCTACAGTTATTCTGTTTGTTGTTTTTTAAAAAAAAAATAATTTGCAGTATTTCTACCACATGTGTCTTATTATTACCATTATATATAATGTATAGTTTTTCTGAACCTTATTTTGTTATAAATTAGATGCCATTGTTAAGTCTACTACCATTTGTATTTTTACAGTGCTTGTCATAAGAGTTCATTAATGTTCTAGCAACCACATTGAGGCCAGTGAATCCTGACTGCTTTCACGCAGATGTTAGTCTTCTTGTTCCAGGTCTTGTATATAGCTTGTAAATACATTGCACATTAAATATATTGTACATTGGTCTTGTAAATATGTTGTATATTTCAGAGAAAAAAAAATAGAGAAAAAAAATCATTATCTAATCTTAAAATTCATTTGTGGTTGTTAGGTCAGAACTTTGTAATAATTGTTTAATTTTGTATGGTTTTCAAGCACATGCCATTGACACATGTTAATAATTTTGTTTAGGCAATACCTTGAGTTGTGTTGTTCATATCTAATCAGTAGACATACACATGTTCTTAATACTCTGGTTTAATCAAAGCATTGTTACCATGATTTTCACCTATTATGATGAATTTTTTTTTGGTGCATATGCCGAGTTGTTAGTATCACGCACACCTGATCTTCTTTCAATGTTTTATTATGCAAATTTCACATGTAAGCCATTATTGAATGCCACCGAGGTCCTTTCAGTATCATTGTAACTATATAGGTAGCCAGAGCTTGTCGACAAGGGTCGTCGACTTGGTAGCGTGTCCGAGCGGTGTTATACTCAAATTCTATGTCAGTTGAAATGTAACCAATCACAGGCCAGTAGGCCTCTGACGTCATGCCAGACAGAGGAGCATCAAGCCATGCTCCCAGCAGCCTCAGTTCCCCTCACAGATTCAGAGTAGGTGGACGTCGATTGGCTAGTTATACACCTGTTTGCCTCACTCAATAAATATACAGAAGCGACTACTGTGTCTACCTTCAACCCGAACAAGGCAAACGAATACACGTAGCTGCCTGTTGCGACACTCGTCGTGCTGAGGCCCCTTCGGTTTTCCTGGAGGATGACTTTCCCCGCTTGTGTGTGCGTGGGGATTCCCTGGCGGATCCTCGCTCTGTGCAGGGACTCGTGTGGTTCCTGCGGCGGTTCCGGCTGTCGCTCTGTCTGGATCTGGTCTGTCTACCCCACCGGTGAGCTCGGGGGATCAAGCGGCACCTGATTCGGACCTTCGCCGTTCGGTGGATGCGGAGGTGCATCTGCATCCGGTTGCTTCCGTGGTGACCTTGGATGGTGCTGTAGGGGTGGAGCCTGCATCTCCTGCTGAAGAACATGTGCTTCCCGGGGCTGTCGGGGCGGTGGTGTGTGTGACTCCACCCATGCCCTCTGCCTCGTCGCCACTGGTAGTTTCCTCGTTGACCCGTGCCTCTTCTCCTCTGCCGGTTCCATCGCCCTCGCTGGATACCTCACGTGTGCTGGAGTCTACCCTTCCGCCTGCTGTGTCTCTTCCTTCTCGGAATCCGGTCTCCTTGAATGGTAGTGGCTTTTTGCCCTGTATCGTTGAGGCTGCTGTTCTGCGTGATCGTGCTGCCCCGGCTTTGGGGCCGCTTGTCGATGGTTCTTTTGGGGCACCACTTGCAGGGGGTGACAGTTTCAACGATCAGCGGCCTATTTTTAAGCTCCGTCGTTCAGCTTGGGATGCGTCACCTCGCCGGACGTGGGCAGAGGAGCGTGATGCGATGGATGATGATGCTGTGGATGACGCTGTGTTGCCTCCTGTGTTGGACACTGTGCCCCCTGCTGGTGGCTCTCCTCAGTGGGTGGTTGCCCCTGGTGATCGCGACCTCGTAGTGGTGTTATCGAAGGATGTGCGACCAGGGGGGAACTCTGCTCCTGTTCCGATTGGTGGGGACACTGGGGCGCCTGCGGTGCCTCCCTCCACGGGGCTCGGTGCAATGCCCGGCGTAGAACGAAGTGTGCGCCCTAGATGCGGCCCGCTGTGCAGCCTGGTGTGCTTCCGAGGGTGCAGCCCTGTGACTGGCTTCCTAGGGGGAAACCCTTCCCTATCGTCCTCCCGTCCGGATAGGTGGTCGCCAGATCTAGTACGACTCTGTGTGTTGAGTCTGATGACCGGGTGCGTCCTGTTCCCTGGCGCCCTTCTACCATCTGGGTTCAGCGGGTGTGGTGTTTCATCATTGGCGTGCCGGATTTGATGCCTCAGCCTACTGCGACTCCTGGACGTCAGCTTACTGAGGACGCCCTACTAGTTTGGGATGCTTACTGCTTATGTTTTCCGGCTCGGGAGTACCTGGAGAAGTATGAGTGAGCTGTGTGCTTTGTTTCTGTCTGTGTTGTTATAACATTCTGGCAAGGTGAGGTTGGGACTGTGCTAAACAGTCAGTTATGGTGTTCTAAACTTAAGACATATTGCGCCACGGAAGTGATGTCATAAGCCACATTATCTATGAGGACGGAACTGGGCCATGGGACTAACATGTGTTCAGACTGGAGCATCAGCTTCTGACCCAGTTAAGCTGTTGCTCCATATAATTACTAAATCAATCCACTTATTCAATTTAAATCACCATAATTATTTACTTAGTTTAACTAACAGATTTAATTTAATTTAGTTGAATTTACAGATAAAACACCTAAAGTCTGTGTAGATCTACTTGTGCGAATTTTTTTAAAATACAGTCCACTAAGATTTCACTAAGCTTATATGAAATAAATATTTAAATAATTTAATTTTACAATTAACCAGTATTATTAATTATTTAAATAAATAAAATTAATAAATCTTTCCCACAGGAGTGTAATGTGGTGCTAGTTGGCTATTAATATGTGGCTTGCTGTGCTTTATGTATAATGCCTCGCCGATGTTCAGTCTTCTGTTGTCGCTGACGATTATTTTGGTGTTGTTTATGAGTATATATCTGGTGATGGTCTAGTTATGTTTAGTGAGTATATGTTCTTTAATAGGTCTATGCTGCTTGTGCATTGTATGGCGTTTTGAAAGGGTTATGGTTGCCTCCCCTATATATGGAATTCGTGGAAGCTGACATTTTTCAAGTGGTCATGTGAAGGCAAAGACAATTATGGTCTCTTTCAAGGAGTTTTGTTTGGTTTCAGGAGAGCTCTTCATGAGCATGTTGCCAGTCTCCTTGCTCTTATAGTATGTTTATTTTATTAGTTCAATCTTCTATATGCCACAATATTGAGCACGTTAGAGCTAATAGTCCCAAATGGGGCTAGTGAAGAAATTGACGACATTTCTCTGTTTCAAGTCGTTCCATTTGTGATAGGATTTTTTTTTCATTAGAATAAATCATTTCTTTCCGTTTTGTATTGTAGTTATTTTTCCTTGAGCACTCACAAATATTTCAATTCCCCAATACCGTAACAAGTATCGTTACTTAGGTTATAATTACTTCATTAATTGTTATATCAATCATAGCACGTTAAGAGAGACTGGTGAATAGCCTCAGAGAAATAAAAAATTTGTGCCCACTAACAGTTACTTGCATGTCATTGTCTCTCTCCCGGCAAGAAATTTGTGCCCACTAACAGTTACTTGCATGCTATTGTTTCTCTCCTGGCAGGAAATACAGTTCTTCACGCGGCAGTGGAAGCTGGCAACGTAGAGACTGTGTACAGCATGCTGAAGTTCTGCCCGGATCTCTCCCTCCGTAACTCGCAAAGTTTGTGCCTAACTCTTTTTGTACAGTATCTATGAATGCACAGTTTTTCTATTGTATGTTTCTTATCAAGTTTTTGATTTTATGCATCCGAAGAGATCCAACGATTTGTCACCTTGTTGTGCCTGAACTTCCAGATGTTTTTCTTAAGTTACATGAGTGTGATAGATCGAGTTTTATTTATTAAGACGAATGTTATTGAAAATTTCTTTCTTGATTGCAACAACTGCAGCTCTTCATTATCTTTTAGCAGCATCACTTCCTCACTACAGCTGAATTTTTTATATAAGATTTTTTATTAAAGGGTTTTGGTATGAAGTGTCTGGGGGTGTGTTAAGGTTAATGTTCTCCAAGCCACTGCTATTGACATACACATACAACCATACCTGATGGCATCAGCAGTGACGAAAGACATGTTGGTCAACATGACATTGAAGCACAATAAAAATTGTATGTTATGGGTGCTGCTAACTTTCACCAGTTGAAGCATGTTACAGTACATATGTTAAGGCATATCACTGAAAATTAATTTTTTTAAGTTTGTCACTAATGTTGGATATGGTGAAGTGAACCACTAACAATGTACATGTTGAGTTACCACTAACGTGAGCATAATGTCACACTCTACTACAGGTGCACATGTTGAGGTGCCACTAACTGGAGCATAATGTCACACTCTACTACAGGTGTACATGTTGAGGTGCCACTAACTGCATAATGTCACACTCTACTACAGGTGCACATGTTAAGGTGCCACTAACTGAAGCATAATGTCACACTCTACTACAGGTGCACATGTTGAGGTGCCACTAACTGGAGCATAATGTCACATGCCACATGGTAATTCACTAACAGAACTAGGTCACTCTCAGAACACAAGCGAATGAAATGGGTAGCTTTATCATTTCATAAGAAAAAAATTAGAGAAAATATATTAATTCAGGAAAACTTGGCTTATTAGGCAAATCGGGCCTTGCATAGTAGGTTGAGAAGTGCGTTCTGGCTACTAGGTACGACATATATATATATATATATATATATATATATATATATATATATATATATATATATATATATATATATATATAACTTTAGAACACTTTCCCACCAGGAGACTCGAACCCTAGCCAGCACAGAAGCCTTCCAGCAACTGGCATAACAGGTACGCCTTAACCCTCTGCACCACCGCTCAGACCCTTAAACGAGCATATATATATATATATATATATATATATATATATATATATATATATATATATATATATATATATATATATATATATATATATGTCGTACCTAATAGCCAGAACGCACTTCTCAGCCTACTATTCAAGACCCGATTTGCCTAATAAGCCAAGTTTTCATGAATTAATGTTTTTTCGTCTACCTAACCTACCTAACCTAACCTAACCTAGCTTTTTTTGGCTACCTAACCTAACCTTACCTATAAATATAGGTTAGGTTAGGTTAGGTAGGGTTGGTTAGGTTCGGTCATATATCTACATTAATTTTAACTCCAATAAAAAAAAATTGACCTCATACATAGAGAAAAGGGTTGCTTTATCATTTCATAAGAAAAAAATTATAGTAAATATATTAATTCAGGAAAACTTGGCTTATTAGGCAAATCGGGCCTTGAATAGTAGGCTGAGAAGTGAGTTCTGGCTACTAGGTACGACATATATATATATATATATATATATATATATATATATATATATATATATATATATATATATATATATATATATATATATATATATATATATATATATATATATATATATATATATATATATATATATATATATATATATATATATATATATTTATATATATATATAAATATATATATATATATATATATATATATATATTTATATATATATATATATATATATATATATATATATATATATATATATTTATATATATATATATATATATATATATATATATTTATGTATATATATATATATATATATATATATATATATATATATATATATATATATATATTTATATATATATATATATATATATATATATATATATATATATATATATATATATATATATATATATATATATATATATATATATATATATTATTAAATATGATCGAAAAAGTAAGAATAATAATTCTAACACGAATTTTCTCAATCTTTCGTACATTACGCTTCACTGTTGGAGGTAAATCAAAAATCACTTCTCCAAAATTCATTTTTTTTTTGACATGCCAGAAAGTATTCTGAGGAAACTACTCCAAGCTTGTACTAAAGAGGCACCCTTCTTGAGCCCGGATGGGCACATGTATAAGCAAGTAGATGGGGTCGCCATGGGTTCTCCCCTAGGTGTCCTGTTTGCAAACTTCTACATGGGTACCATCGAGCAAAAAGTCTTAGTCGACATGAACTTGAAACCGGCCATATACTGCAGGTATGTTGACGACATTTTTACACAGGTACCTGATGTCAGACATCTGCAGGAGCTGAAGGAGGCATTTGAGCAGAGTTCCGTGCTGCGTTTCACTTACGAGACGGAAAAGGATGGGAAGCTGCCTTTTCTAGATGTAACAGTCATGGAAAAGGGCGGAGGTTTCCACACTGCAGTCTACACAAAGGAAACAAACATAGGAATGTGCCTAAATGCCAACAGCGACTGCCCTGACAGGTACAAGAGGAGTGTTGTTAACGCATACGTCGACCATGCTCTCAGCCACAGCTCAGAATGGAAGCAAGTCGACGAAGAACTCTGTAGGGTAAGGCAGGTCCTAGTCAATAACGGCTTCTCCAATGGTTTCATCGAAGACATCATAAGAAGGAAAGTGAAAAGCCATGCAACCTCCGAAGAGACAACTAACACAACACCTATACCCCCTATTAGACTATTTTACAGGAACTTCTTTTCCACAGCTCATAAAACGGAGGAAAGGGTCCTGAAAGATATTGTTAATAGAAACGTTATCCCTACAGACAAAAATCAGAGGATACAACTGACGATTTACTATAAAACCAGAAAAACGGCCAGCCTACTCATGAGAAACTCTCCAGACACAAAACAGAACGCCTTAAAAGAGACTAACGTCGTCTATGCCTTCAAATGCCCACTTGGGGACTGTAAGCTCCAAAAAACCCAGTATATAGGCAAGACAACAACATCTCTTTCTAGGCGTTTAACGATGCATAAGCAACAGGGCTCCATTAAGGAACATATAATCTCTTCCCATAACCAAACCATCGCCAGAGAAATCCTAGTAAACAACACAGAAATCATCGATAGATACAGCGATAGCAGGCGGCTTGACGTTTGCGAGGCACTACACATCAAGAAGTCAACACCAGCAATCAACAGCCAATTATTGCACAACTATATTCTACCCACCTCAAGACTCCGCTCCAATATAGAAGCATCAAGAAATATGGACCAATAGGCTTTCTACAAACACTTCTATTCAATACCCATTGTTTCTGTTCTGTCTTGTGTTGATACTTTTAATACCCTATTAATATCCCCTAGTGTTCTGTCTTGTGTTAATGCCACATCACCCTTCCCACCTCACTCAAATGTAGATATAAAATCAGGGAAACGCAAGTTCTAATCAGTTGTGTATTTGTGAAGTCTTTGAAAATGTAATAAGTTTTACGAAACACGCCCGTGTCGCGTCAGACTAGAAATAAAAATGAATTTTGGAGAAGTGATTTTTTATTTACCTCCAACAGTGAAGCGTAATGTACGAAAGATTGAGAAAATTCGTGTTAGAATTATTAATCTTACTTTTTCGGTCATATTTAATAATATATGTCTACAGGAAAGACTGCTACCAAAATATACTAATATATATATATATATATATATATATATATATATATATATATATATATATATATATATATATATATATATATATATATATATGTCGTACCTAGTAGCCAGAATGCACTTCTCAACCTACTATGCAAGGCCCGATTTGCCTAATAGGCCAAGTTTTCCTGAATTAATATATTTTCTCTAATTTTTTTCTTATGAAATGATAAAGCTACCCATTTCATTATGTCTGAGGTCAATTTTTTTTTATTGGAGTTAAAATTAACGTAGATATATGACCGAACCTAACCAACCTTACCTAACCTAACCTAACCTATCTCTATAGGTTAGGTTAGGTTAGGTAGCCAAAAAAGTTAGGTTAGGTTAGGCTAGGCAGGTTAGGTAGTCGAAAAACAATTAATTCGTGAAAACTTGGCTTATTAGGCAAATTGGGCATTGCATAGTAGGCTGAGAAGTGCGTTCTGGCTACTAGGTACGACATATATATATATATATGTATATATATATATATATATATATATATATATATATATATATATATATATATATATATATATATATATATATATATATATATATATATATATATATATATATATATATATATATATATATATATATATATATATATATATATATATATATTGTGACGAGAAATGTAGGTGTTAAGGCAGTCTTCTCTATGGCTGGTGGAAATGCCTATCACATTAGAAAAAAATTGTCTCCTGTGGTACAGTGAGAGGGAAAAAACACGCAAAAGAAATCTTATAAATAATGAACTTTAATTTACTTCAAACAAATAGAAACAAAATAAAGATAATCCCTTGGCTATGTACAGTGCGGTTCAAAAATATACAAAGACAAAACACAATATAAAATAATGATTACGTTACTCTACAATAAGCAAGACAAAAATTAGTTAATGGTGCTGAGAATAGTGGGCTGGCTGAAACCTCTACTAACATACAGGAAGTATGTTAGATAGAAGCGTCAGCTCTAAAGCATGAGAATATTCTGAGGCCAACTGGTCGTGCGAGACTATATATAGGCAATGCAGATAGCGCTGGAGTCGTGTGAAGTTGCTGATTCTCCAATGGGGAGAGTGTTGGTTTGAAGTGGTCGTTTGGTGATCGACTAGGTAATGCGCCGACTGTGAGGGAGGGGGGTGAGGAGTGAGAGTTGGGTAGTGTACTCCCTGAGAGACGTCTGTTTTTCCACTTATATACTCTTGAATGTGCTATCTTGATGTTGCAGACATATAGAAGTAACGCGATATAGGAAGGAGCAGGCTAAATCTCTCTTGAAAGAGATTATAAGTTAAAGGAAAGAATGGAAGTAACTGCAAAGGGCCTATTGGCCCATATTTCTTGATGCTTCTATATTGGTGCTGAGTCTTGAAGTGGGTAGAATATAGTTGTGCATTAATTGGCTGTTGATTGCTTGTGTCGACTTCTTAATGTGTAGTGCCTCGCAGATATCAAGCCGCCTGCTATCGCTGTATCTATCGATGATTTCCGTGTTTTTTGTTAAGACTTCTCTGGTGATAGTCTGGTTGTGGGAAGAGATTATATGTTCCTTAATGGAGCCCTTTTGCTTATGCATCCGTTAATCGCCTGGAAAGAGATGCTGTTGTCTTGCCTATATACTGAATTCTTTGAAGCTTACAGTCTCCAAGTGGGCATTTGAAGGCATAGTCGACATTGGTCTCTTTCAAAGCGTTCTGTTTTGTGTCTGGAGAGTTTCTCATGAGTAGGTTGGCCGTTTTCTTGGTTTTATAGTAGATCGTCAATTGTATCTTCTGATTTTTGTCTGTAGGGATAACGTTTCTATTAACAATATCTTTCAGGGCCCTTTCCTCTGTTTTATGAGCTGTGGAAAAGAAGTTCCTGTAAACTAGTCTAATAGGGGGTACAGGTGTTGTATAGTCTCTTCAGAGGTTGCATGGCATTTCACCTTCCTTCTTATGATGTCTTCAATGAAACCATTGGAGAAGCCGTTGTTGACTAGGACCTGCCTTACCATACAGAGATCTTCATCGACTTGCTTCCATCCTGAGCTGTGGCTGAGAGCATGGTCGACATAATCGTTAACGACACTCCTCTTGTACCTGTCTGGGCAGTCACTGTTGGCATTGAGGCACATTCCTGTTTGTTTCCTTAGTGTAGACTGCAGTGTGGAAACCTCCGCTCCTTTCCATGGCTGTTACATCTAGAAAGGGCAGCTTCTCATCCTTCTCCATGTCGACCGTGCTCTCAGCCACAGCTCAGGATGGAAGCAAGTCGATGAAGAACTCTGTAGGGTAAGGCAGGTCCTAGTCAACAACAGCTTCTCCAATGGTTTCGTTGAAGACATCATAAGAAGGAAGGTGAAACACCATGCAACCTCTAAAGAGACAACTAACACAACACATGTACCCCCTACTAGACTATTTTACAGGAACTTCTTTTCCATAGCTCATAAAACGGAGGAAAGGGTCCTGAAAGATATTGTTAATAGAAACGTTATCTCTACAGACAAAAATCAGAAGATACAATTGACGATCTACTATAAAACCAAGAAAACGGCCAACCTACTCATGAGAAACTCTCTAGACACAAAGCAGAACGCTTTGAAAGAGACCAATGTCGTCTATGCCTTCAGATGCCCACTTGGCGACTGTAAGACTCAAAGAATTCAGTATATAGGCAAGGCAACAACATCTCTTTCCAGGCGATTAACGATGCATAAGCAACTGGGCTCCATTAAGGAACATATAATCTCTTCCCACAACCAGACCATCACCAGAGAAGTCTTAACAAAAAGCACGGAAATCATCGATAGATACAGCGATAGCAGGCGGCTTGATATCTGCGAGGCACTACACATTAAGAAGTCGACACCAGCAATCAACAGCCAATTAATGCACAACTATATTCAACCCACTTCAAGACTCCGCACCAATATAGAAGCATCAAGAAATATGGGCCAATAGGCTCTTTGCAGTTACTTCCATTCTTCCCTTTAACTTACAAAATATTATACCCATTGTTTCGTGTTCTGTCATGTGTTGAAAGTTTGTTTTCATCTCATCCAAAACTGTTGTAACATATCACCTCACCCAAATGCAGGTATAAAATCGAAGCTTTTAAACTCTGTTAGTTATATATATATATATATATATATATATATATATATATATATATATATATATATATATATATATATATATATATATATATATATATATATATATATATATATATATATATATATATATAACTATATATATTTCTTTTTCAGCGCCTTAGTGTGGCAATCCAGAGAGGAAATGCTCACTGCATCCATGGTTCCTGCCCGCCATCTGAGGAGCTGGAGGAGCTATTCAACTTGTGACAAGCAGCCTTGTACCCTGTATGTAATCAATATTGTAACTTTTTTTGTGTAATGACATTTTCAAATAAAGTTAGATAAATATACACACTTAACAAAAGAATAGGGGAGGTAGGAGAAGAAAATATCAAAGTGTTCAGTGAGGATCCACAAGGTCTTCTCTGAGTACTCTTTATTTTCTTCTCCGAGGCTATGGGTCCCTACATTTGCACCAGAGGTGGTACCCCTTCTAGGTTTATATATATATATATATATATATATATATATATATATATATATATATATACTTTTACGGTAATATTTAACAACATATGTTTACAAGAAAGACTGCTACCAAAATATACTAATAAATAAATAAATAAATAAATATATATATATATATATATATATATATATATATATATATATATATATATATATATATATATATATATATATATATATATATATATTAGTATATTTTGGTAGCAGTCTTTCCTGTAGACATATATTATTAAATATGACCGAAAAAGTAAGATTAATAATTCTAACACGAATTTTCTCGATCTTTCGTACGTTTGTACGTTTCTTTTCACTGTTGGTGGTAATTCAAAAATCAATTCTCCAAAATTCATTTTTATTTCTAGTCTGACGCAACACTTGAGCGCGTTTCGTAAAACTTATTACATTTTCAAAGACTTTAGCTTACGCATACACAACTGAATAGAAGTTACACATCTTCGATTTGTTTATATCTACATTTGAGTGAGGTGGATGGGGTGAGGTGGTATTAATAGGGTATTAAATTCCTAAACACAAAACAGAACACGAAACAATGGGTATTGAATGGAAGTGATTTGTAGAAAGCCTATTGGTCCACATTTCTTGATGCTTCTATATTGGAGCGGAGTCTTGAGGTGGGTAGAATATAGTTGTGCATTAATTGGCTGTTGATTGCTGGTGTTGACTTCTTGATGTGTAGAGCCTCGTAGACGTCAAGCGGCCTGCTATCGCTGTATCTATCGATAGATACAGCGATAGCAGGCGGCTTGACGTCGAGAAAATTCGTGTTAGAATTATTAATCTTACTTTTTCGGTCATATTTAATAATATATGTCTACAGAAAAGACTGCTACCAAAATATACTAATATATATATATATATATATATATATATATATATATATATATATATATATATATATATATATATATATATATATATATGTATATTTATTTATTTATTAGTATATTTTGGTAGCAGTCTTTCTTGTTAACCTATGTTGTTAAATATTACTGAAAAAGTAAGACTAATAAATTTAACACGACTTTTCTCAATATTTCTTATGTTTCATTTTACTGTCGATGGTAATTGAAAAATCATTTCTCCAAAATCCATTTTTATTTCTATCTGACGCGACACTTGAATGCGTTTCGTAATAACTTATTACATTTTCAAAGACTTTAGTTTACACACACACAACTATAATCTGCAAACACTATACAGAGTTTTACTATGCTATCATTTAAACAGCTTTTGTCTTATATACTCGCATTTGGGTGAGGTGATATGTTACAACAGTTTTGGATGAGGTGAACAAAACTTTCAACACAAGACAGAGAAAACTTTCAACACAAGACAGAACACGGTGCAATAGGTATAAATTAGAAAATTAAAGGGTAGAATGGAAATAACTGCAAAGGGCCTATTGGCCCATATTTCTTGACTACCACCCACTACCACTACCACACTACCACCACTCACTATCACCACCTCCACTACCACACCACCACCAACTCAACATACTACCACCCCCACCACACACTACAACTACCACCACACACTACAGCCACCAACACGCACTACCCCCACCACCACACACTACAACTAACTCCAAAAGACATGACAACCACTACCACACACACTACAACCACCACCACACACTACCACCTTCACCACACACTACAACCACCACCACTCACTACAACCACCACCACTCACTATTACCACCACCACCACACACTACCTCCACCACCACACACTACAACCACCACTTAATACCCCCACCACTACACATTACCACCACCTCCACACACTACCATTACCACCACTCACTACCACCACCACCACACACTACAACCACCACCACACACTACAACCACCACTCACCACCATCACCACCACACACTACCACCACCACCACATACTACAACCACTACCACACACTACCACCACATCCACACACTTCCACCACTACCACACACTACCACCATTACCACTCACTATCACCACCACCACACTCTACAACTACCACCACACACTACCACTACCACCACCTCACACTACAACCACCACCACACACTACCACCACCACCACACACACTACCACCACACATTACAACCACCTCCACACACTACCACCACCACCACACACTACCATTGCCACCACACACTACAACCACCACCACACACTACCACCACCACCACACACTACCACCACTATCACACACAACCACCACCACCACACACCACATCACCACCACACACTACCACCACCACCACACACTACAACTACCACCAAACACTACAACCACCACCACACACTACCATCACCACCACACACTACAACCACCACTACCACACATTACAACCACCACCACACAATACAACCACCACCACACACTACAACCACCACCACTCACTACCACCACCACACATTACAACCACCACCACACACCACAACCACCACCACACACCACAACCACCACCACTACAAGCTACAACCACCACCACTCACTACAGAAACCACCACTATACACTACATCTAGTATAACACACTACCACTACCACCACAACCACACACTACCACCACAACCACACACTACCAATACCACCACACACTACCAATACCACCACTACACATTACCACAACCACCACATACAACCACCATCTACACACACCACCACAAACTATCACCACATCCACACACTACCACCTCCTCCACACACTACCACCACACACTACCACCTCCACCTCCACCACACATTACCTCCACTTCCACACATTACTACCACTACCACAACCCCACACTACCACCACCACTACACACTACCACCACTCCCCTCCAAACCACACAATACTACTACCACACCACCACCACTACTACCACACAACCACCACTCACCACCACTTCCACACTACACACCAGCACCCCCACTCAGTTCTAATTTGCTGAAATGCTTAAAAATAGCCCTGAAGCTAGGTGTGCAGTTAAGGAAGTTGCCATGGAAGTGGCAACTTCCATGGAGCGGTCTAGCAAATGTAGAGAAGTTCAAAAAAGTATTCCTGCAGAGGGATATGACAAGGGAAGAGAGAAAGCAGGCAGCAGACGCGAGGAAGGAGCGCAGGAAGAGAGAAAGGAATCAGGGAGCCACAACCCCGATCCCTACAATCCCAGAGGGGAGTGGGGGAACCCTCCTCAAACAGTGCAATAGCCACAGGGAGAGCAGCATCACCCCCACATTCTACCCAACAGACACCCTACCTGCCCCAACCCCTGTCAGCCCCCAACTAAGTACCCACCTAAGGCGCCCTCCCCCACCTACCCCCTTCCTCCCACTCCACCCTCCCCACAGGACCTCCCTTCTCCCCCATCCCCCAAGCCCTCCCTTCTCCCACATGCCCTCCTGTCTCTCCCACCCACAAGCCCTCTGTTCTCCTCCGCCCCCCACTCTCCCCCACCCCACTTAAGCCTTCCCCTCTCCACCACTCATTCCCCAAAACCCTCCCCTCTTCCTCACCCACCTCAGCCTTCCCTTTCCCCCCCATGCCCCCCAAGCCCTCCCTCCTTTACTGACCCCCCCCCCTTCTCCTCCATCCCCCCAACCCTCCCCCTCTCACCCCCCCAAACCTCCCCCGCTCACACATCCTCAACCCTCCCTCTCTCACCCCCCCATCCCTCCCCCTCTCACCCACCCCCCAACCCTCCCTCTCCCCCCCCCCCCACCCTCCTACCTTTCCCCTCCCCCCACCCCCCCAAGCCCTTCCCCCTCCACCAGTCGCCCCGTACCAGATCCTCCCAGCTCCCGCTCACCCCAGACCCCATAGGTCCCCCTCAGAGGAGAAGCAGAAGAGAGTCAGTTTCAGGGTAATGTACTCGAACATAGATGGGATCACAAGCAAGACAAGTGAACTAAGGGAAAGAGCACAAGAAGTGAAACCAGATGTAATCGGACTCACTGAAACAAAACTCTCTGGAATCATAACGAATGCCGTGTTTCCCCTGGAGTACACAGTAATAAGGAAAGAGAGGGAAGGTAGGGGAGGAGGCAGAGTGGCCCTACTCATGAGAAAGGAATGGAGTTTTATGGAGATGGCTATCCCGGGCTGTGAGGGTTTCAGAGACTACATAGAAGGCACCATAACAATGGGAGGACCAAGAATAGTAGTAACAGTAATATATAACCCATCACCAAATGACTGGAGACCCAGGCAAGAGTACGAAAATTTCAACATGGCAGTTAACACTATAACTGAGAGGGCAGCCTTTACTGCCTGTAGAAATCGATCTCACCTGCTTATCATGGGGGACATCAATCACGGAAGGATTGACTGGGAGAACAAGGAACCGCATGGAAGCGAGGATACGTGGAGAGCCAAACTACTGGAAGTGGTGACTAGAAACTTTTTAACCCAGCATGTCAGGGAACCCACAAGGATGAGATGAAATGACGAACCAGCGAGACTCGACCTGGTCTTCACCCTGAACGACTCTGACATAAGAGAAATCGGTTTTGAGGCCCCAGTAGGAATGAGCGACCACAGTGTATTGGTGTTTGAGTACCTGATTGAAGAAGGGTTATTGAACTCGAGAAAGGGTACCAAAACCAAAAGGTTAGCATACCAAAAAAGAAACTATGAGGAGATAAGAAAATTCCTAACAGATATAGCATGGGAAACAGAGCTCAGGGAAAAGACGGCCCAAGATATGATGGACTACATCACACAAAAGTGCAAGGACGCATCAAACAAGTTTGTCCCAGCCAAAAAGGAAAACAGTGAAATCCCTGTGGCTCGTGTTCCCCGCAGTAAGTCAACAAATTCCTTTGGAGACTTCAGGCTGAAAGCGCAAGGGACATAAGGAGTCAGCAAGCCATTGAGTCACTTCGCCATTCTGTACGTGGGTGTGGGTATCTGACTGAAGATTGGCCGAAGTGGGTTTCCAGGCTTGTGTGTCTTGACATTTCCATATGCGTATCCAGGTTTATATTCCCCAATAATCTTTGGCAGGTGGAGTCCGGATTTCTTGGCACTCACAGTTTCGATCAATTTCGAAAGATATTGTTAATCACCACTATTGGTCAATCACCACTTCCAGCTTGCTGGCTGGAAGTGGTGGTTTGGTGATCGACGGGGTGAAGTGGCGACTGCGAGGAGGGGGGAGTGGAGTGAGTGATACGTATCTGGTACGTATTCTCACTGTAGAGACATATTCTACTAAAGATGTACTACTCTTGATGGTAATACTTAGATGTTGTAGATGTACTGAAGTAACATGATGATAGGAAAGAGCAGGCCAAATCTCTCATGAAGGAGATTATCGTAACAGCTCTCCCCCAAAGCCTGCTCTTACAGGTTAAGTTACTTCAGTACATGGTAGAGATGTAGGAGTAGCTGTCTCTACCTCATAGACTCTGGAGAGGGCGTCGGCTATGATGTTGTCTGAGCCCTTGATGTAGAAGATCTCCAGGTTAAAATTCTGCAAGTACAGAGCCCAGCGTAGAAGACATTGATTGCTGAATTGGGCCTGTTGCAGGAACCGCAGAGGATTGTGGTTTGAGTAGATGGGTATAGACCGATTACCCTGTAGGTAAGGTTCAAAATGGTGCAAGTTCAGGACGATGGAAAGGAGTTCCTTCTCTATGGTGCTGTAGTTCTTCTGATGAGGCTTTAACTTGTAGCTGAAGTAGCTGACAGGGAGAACCTCTTCGTCACGTTGCTGCATTAGGACGTCCCCAATGCCGGTGCCACTCGCGTCGACATTGATGATGAAGGGCTTCGTAATATCTAGAGAGGCGAGAATGGGATCAGAACATAGCAGAGATTTAAGTTGTTCAAAGGCAACGGTCTGTTGAATGGTCCAATGATACCGTTGCTTGGGGCTGGTCAGATTAATCAATGGTTTCGCTACCATACTAAAAATTTTCACAAACCTACGATAGTAAGATGCAAGTCCAAGGAAGCGCAGGAGCTGCTTCCTGGTTGTAGGTTGTGGGTAATGCTGAATGGCTTGAGTGTGAATTGTTATAGGAGCTATGCTGTCACTCTATCACATGACCAAGATAATGCACTTTACCTTTGGCAAAGGTGGACTTGCCCAAGTTGATGGTAAGGCCAGCTGTCAGGAGCTTTGAGAACAATCGTTGCAGCTGGAGCAGATGTTCGCTCCAGGTGTTAGTTGCCACAACGATGTCATCCAAGTAGGCGTAGGTGTGATCTAAACCGTAGATGACGCGGTTGACAGCTCGCTGAAAGGTGGCCGGGGCGTTACACAGTCCAAAAGGAAGGCGTACATAACTGTACAGGCCAAAAGGAGTGGTGAAGGCAGATATTTCTTTAGCTCTGTCTGTCAGGCTAATTTGGTAATAGCCTTTTAACAAATCAAGTTTAGACAAATAACTAGCATTACCTACTTCGTCAAGGATATCATCTATACGAGGTAAATGGTAAGCATCCTTGACGGTCACAAGGTTCAGTTTCCGATAATCGGTACACAGTCGTACTTTACCGTGCGGTTTCGGCACCAAGATGCAGGGGTGAGGCCCAAGGGGACTCACAAGGGGTGGCCAGCCCATGATCCAGAAGGTACTGTACTTCAGCACGCATAACTTCCTTTTTGTACGGGCTGATACGGTAGAAGGGTTGACGAATCGGCCGGGTGTCAGGAAGCAGCTGAATGTCGTGCTGAACCACATTACACTCCTGGGGATCATCGTTGAACAACTTCAGATGTTCTTGAAGAACTTTGTTGAGAGGAGCACTATTACAGTCCTGTAAATATTTAAGAAGATCAGTAAGGATTTGCGAGTTGGAAGGCACTGACTCAGAGTTAGTGCCTTCAGGAGGAGAAGGTACACTGTGGAGGTATGGATCTTTAAAAGTGGAGAGAGATATTAGCACAGTCGGGGGAATACCTTTATACTCCTTCAGAAGATTGACGTTGCACAACTGGGTCTTCCGCCGCCTATCTGGAGTCTCAAGAACGTAGTTGTGGTTGTTCCTTTCCTTATTTTGCAACGTTTGTCAAATTGAATCTTCATCCTATTTTGAGCTTTCAATAAATTATCATTTGCAAATTTACGTACTCTGTCTAGAATGTGCTTTAAGTTTTGAAGAAACTGAGGCACATACAGAGGGTCACTGAAGGTGGCATTACGTAGAGAGTCTGTAAAAGCTTTTAGAGGAGTACAGCACTTACGTCCGTAGAGCATCTCATAAGGAGATACTCCTAGAGACTCATTTGGGAGACTTCTGAAAATGCACATGATGATGTTAGGTTGTTTATCCCAGTCTTTCATGGTCTCATTGCAAAATTTCTTAAGGAGTGATTTTATCGTTTGGTGACTACGTTCAAGAGAACCCTGCGAAGCAGGATGATAGGGGCTGGATAATACCTGAGTGATGTTGAATTCTTCCGGTGTCTTCTAGAAGAGATCACTGGTGAAGTTGGTGCCACAGTCACTTTGAATCTCCCGAGGAAATCCATATTGGGTAAAAATCTTCAATAGTTGTTTCACCACCGTAGCAGCCGTAATGTTCTTTACAGGAACTGCTATGGGGAATCTGGTGGTTCGACACAGGATGTTTAGTATATAAGCGTTGCCAGAACTGGTCCGGGGTAAAGGACCAACACAGTCTATGATGAGTCTGTGAAAAGGTTCCGAAGGCACCGGGATTGGAATCAAAGGAACCTTGGGAATAGGGATGTTAGGTTTTCCTGCCATCTGACATGTATGACACTGTTGTATATAACTTTTTATATCTTTAATCATACCTGGCCAGTAGTAGTCTTGTCTGATTCCGTGATAGGTTTTATTAAAACCGTAGTGAGAAAGTGCTCCATGGGCCAGGTGTAGAATATCAGGCCGTAGGCTGGTGGGAACTACAAGTTGGTCGACATTAGCCCAATCGTCATCCTCCGTTAGTTTACTGGGTCGGTACCTGCGGTAGAGCAACTGGTTCTCTTGGAAGAACCCAGGAATTCTGTCAGATTGAGTCTCGGCCTGGAAGAATAATGGTGTTAATGAAGGATCCTCCCTCTGTAACTTACGGAACTCCAACATATTAAGATTCGGTGGTAGGTTCTGATGGTCTTGAGGGACAGCTATTGCAGTAGTTAGCTGGTTGCGGGCGTGCAGCTTGCGCACGGGTTGTCACCAAAACCGAGAGACTTCATTACTTTTTTGAACCTCTGCTTAAACATACTTCAATATGGGGTTCTCCACTACAGAGTCACATACCTGGGGTTTAACCATGATGATCAAGTTGGAAGGTTGCAGATCTTAGGCCAAGTCGTTGCCCAGAAGTTGTACCCCTGACATAGGAAAAGGCTTTTCCCTGATGGCGACTTGGACTTCACCATTCACGAAAGGACAATCCAGGTGGACTCTGGCGAGTGGATACGGAGTGGTAGCAGTGAGGTCAGTGATAAGGACCGTCTCCCCGGTGTAGGTGATGTTAGGCACAGCCGATTTCAATATTATTGACTGCAGAGCCGTTGTGTCCCTCAAGATCTTCACTTTAGAACATCCCTCCGAGTCTGTACTGTTGGCAGACACAGTTCCAGGGTACAGGTGTTTGCTGAAGAAAGAAAGATCATTAGAAAGATATGCAGAGATTCTAAAAAAAGCGAGAGTAACGCCTGTCCACAAATGTGGTGATCTCACAGATGTTAACAACTACAGACCTTTATCAATCCTGCCAAACTTGTCAAAAAATTTAGAAAAACTAATCTATAAGCAGCTTTACACGTATCTAGCCAAACACAATATACTTAGCCCTTGCCAATATGGCTTCAGACCCAAAAAAAGCACTAACGATGCACTTATTAGTATGCTTAACTTGATTCATACAGCTCTTGATAAAAATGAGTTCCCTGTTGGGTTATTTGTGGACCTGCGTAAAGCTTTTGACACTGTCAACCACCAAAACCTTCTTCTTAAATTACATCATTATGGAGTCAGAGGACACTCCCTGCAATACCTCAAATCCTACCTTACTGACAGGCTCCAGTATGTTTCCGTGAATAATTCAATTTCTCCCACCCTACCCATCAACATTGGTGTTCCTCAGGGCAGCATACTTGGCCCTCTCTTCTTTCTCATCTACATTAATGACCTTCCAAATGCCTCCCAACACCTCAAACCAATTCTATTTGCCGACGACACAACCTTCATTTACTCCAGTCCTGACCCCCTTGCTCTAAATGCCACAGTAAATACTGAGCTAAATTAAGTCCATCTTTGGCTAACTGCCAAAAAACTCACCCTTAACATTGACAAAACTTTCTATATTCTGTTTGGCAATAAATCCTCTAATCAAATAAATCTCAAAATTAACAATACCCAAATTTGTAACAAGTTAGATGGTAAATTCCTTGGCATTCTCATTGACCACAAGATGAATTTCCAGGGACACATTCTAAATATATCAAAAAAAGTTTCAAAAACTGTTGGCATTCTTTCTAAGATCAGATATTATGTACCCCGCCCTGCCCTGGTGACTCTCTATTACTCCCTTATCTATCCATATCTCAACTATGGTATTTGTGCTTGGGGCTCTACTACCCAAAATCATTTACGTCCTCTAATTACTCAACATAAAGCTGCTATTAGGACAATATCCGACTCTAGCCCCAGACATCACTCGGTACCCCTACTCAAATCTTTGAATATGTTAGACCTTAGTCACTGCACATTCTCTCATGTGTATTATACATATATAAAACGCTAAACTGTAATTCCAATTCTGACCTCAAAAGCTTCATAGAAGGTTGTAACAGAACCCATGAGCACCACACCAGAAATAAATACAGTTTTGATATTCCTTGAGTACGACTTAATCAAACTAGAAATGCTCTACAAATCATGGGACCCAGATTGTGGAATGACCTTCCCAACCATGTTAAAGACTGTACCTCTCTACACCAGTTTAAGATAAAAACGAAGCTATACCTAATAAATTCCCTGTAACCTACCTTACCCCTCTATTGTCAACCAATGTCTGTTTTTTTTTAAAGAGCGCTGTTTGTCGACTGAATTGTATTTGTGCTGCTTTTTCAGCTATGTTTTCATTTCATGTTTTCATTTTACTCTTTATGCTCAATTAGTATTAAGCTTTAGTCATTTAAGTTTTTCATGCCCGAAACGCTTTGCGTAATAGTGGCTTTAGGCATTGTATGTACTAGCTCTATCTATAAGTCCACCAATCTTTGTAAAAATTTCTTGTATGTATGTACCTTACCTAAATAAACATTTATTTATTATTTATTTATTTATTAATAGGAACACCAACATTTATCACAGGCTTACCAGACTTAGGAGGAGTTGGTTTGGGTTTAGGAGTTTCACTATAGCCTTTGTATTGGGTTTTTCCACATTTATCTATGGTATGTCCATAAAGCTTGCAATACTTACAATATAATTGAGAGCTCGCCTGATCGGTACTCACTTTGTCATAACTAGACCAAGATTTCTTACTGGAAGATGTGTCAGCTGTTAATCGGTGTATAAGGCAGTAGGTGTCAGCCGACTTTGCACATCTGATGTAGTCGGTTTCCTCTTTATCCGCTAAATAAAGACGGATAGAAGAGGGAACACGTCTAAAGAATTCCTCAGCTAGAAGGAGGTTGACGAGTTCTGAAAATGTAGAAACATGGGATGCTTCCAGCCATTTCATGAAATAACTTTTCTTAGTATTGGCAAATTCTAAATAGGTGGTGGTACTTGCCTTTAGATAATCACGGAATTTTCGTCTGTAGCTTTCGGTGGAGAGAAGGTAGGCGTCTAAAACTGCTTGCTTCAGGGTCTGGTAGTCATTCTCAGACGCTAAGGTGGCGAGAGTAATCGCAGCTCTACCTGTGAGATTGTAGCGAGTAGATTATCCCAATAATATACTCGCTCCAAATATAGTGTTAATATTCCTGTCAACCTTTGGAGATGAATGAGGTGAGGCGTTGCCCGGGCAACACGGTGAGGTGTTGCCCGAGCAATATAAGCAGCGGTGTAGCGAACATTGGCTAGTCTACTTTCAAGTGTGGTCTAGAGCAGACACTTGCGAGATACTGTACCGACGCTCAGTGCGCTCAACTCACGCCAAAGTATCACCGGTGTACTTCTGTATATTCGACCAAATATATATATAGTATCTTAGTGTCTGTGTTTATTTGTCACCATACTTTACGTAACAATAGAACCGTTACATTGGTGACCCCAGAGAGTTTCGACGATACCCAGCCACGATGGACTACAACATGGACTCTCACTGGACCTCCACTGCTGCTGCTTGCTGTGGACCGCAGCCACCTGTCATGGAACGTTGCCAACACCCTTGCCATAGCTATGATTTTCATCGCGATCATCTCTGCATTTTCATCTACTACGGCTTGCTGCTCCACGATCACTACTCACTCATCTGGCAGCTTCATCAGTAACTACATAACGTGTGATCTACAGCCTGTCCTGCCGACTCTCCGTCGCTGCCAGGGCACTGCTTGTTCTACATGGGCGCCCACGAAAGCTGCTCTTTCGTCAGATTCATCTACACGTTCACTGCATTCTGATACTCTGCCGACTCAAGCCCTTTGAGAAGTACAGAACTTACAGCTTGCGTTTCCGACACTTCGTCGCCTTCAGGACAATTCAGCTCAAGATGTGATTACCTCGTTGTCCTAACTACGTGCCTACATTACCTCCTAATGTCCTGGTGCTCGAGCCCATCTGCCCCGGATCTAAATGCTCCACCAGCGACCCAAGGACGCAACAATTATGCACATTTTTCTCTCCTGCTACACCGAGCTTGTCCACACACTGCCTACATCTTTTGGTACCAGACTACAATTTCCACAGTCAACAATGTAGTATTCGGCGTGTACAGTCCTAATCAACCCAAGACGCTACAGCTTCGACACAGAGCAGACAGCAGACTACGACCGCATCGAGCCGCCACGCTCTCGCTCCCCGAGTTTAGACACTCACAAATCCCAATCGAGCCGCCACGCTCTCCCACATAGAGCTCCACGACTCCGGCCTCACTCAGCTCTCTGCTCTGCTCCAGGCTTCGTCTCAACGTCTGCGACACTGCTAAATCCAGAGACACATCCGCCGACTACGCAGTTCACTTTTCGACCCCAATTACCAGCCGCACCACAACCCTCCTACGACGACGGACGACCTCCCAGCACAGGATCCTCCTACGACCCCAGTTAGATGACATCAGCGAAGAGGAGGAAGTTAACTTTGATGGTTATGTAACGCGAGCAGGGCGTACAATTCACCGACCAGCTAAGTTCCTTGATCAATTATTTTTCCTTTCATCTCCTGGGAGGGGGAGTTCTGTAGCGAGTAGATTATCCCAATAATATACTCGCTCCAAATATAGTGTTAATATTCCTGTCAACCTTTGGAGATGAATGAGGTGAGGCGTTGCCCGGGCAACACGGTGAGGTGTTGCCCGAGCAATATGAGCAGCGGTGTAGCGAACATTGGCTAGTCTACTTTCAAGTGTGGTCTAGAGCAGACACTTGCGAGATACTGTACCGACGCTCAGTGCGCTCAACTCACACCAAAGTATCACCGGTGTACTTCTGTATATTCGACCAAATATATATATAGTATCTTAGTGTCTGTGTTTATTTGTCACCATACTTTACGTAACAATAGAACCGTTACAAGATGCACTCTGAGAAGTGTAGACCACTGATCTTCAGGCCAGCTAAGTCTTTTAGCTAGGGCCTCAAAAATAGTAAAAAAACATCTATCTCTGTCTCAACGAATGGTGGCATTAACTTACTTGCCTGGGAGACATTGAAGCTTACTGGAAGACTAGCTGTAGCTTGTTGGTGCTGAGTGTGGTGTGCAGTATCCAAGGTGAGTTCTGTGTCGACGGTATTCTAGAGCACTATCAGCTTGCTTCTTATCGTGCTCACGTTGAATCTCCAGGTGACGTTTTATTGCTTCAAGCTGTTCCCTCTCACGCTCACATTGTAGGGCAGCCTAGCGTTCCTGTTCTTCCTACTTCATTTGCTGGATCACTAAGAAATGCTGGGAGACGAATTATTTTGAGATAGCAAACAAATGTTAAACGAATATACCTGTGATATTATAAGTGTCAGTAACAGGATGACGTGGCAACTGATAACTATCCTGTGGAAATTCAATCGCAGGAAATCTTGTACCCGGTACTTAATATATGAGAATAAGGGCAAGAAAATCCCACTAAATAAATGAAACTGATAGTTTAAAAAAAAAGAAACTTTTAATAGTTTCAACGATCAGCGGCCTATTTTTAAGCTCCGTCGTTCAGCTTGGGATGCGTCACCTCGCCGGACGTGGGCAGAGGAGCGTGATGCGATGGATGATGATGCTGTGGATGACGCTGTGTTGCCTCCTGTGTTGGACACTGTGCCCCCTGCTGGTGGCTCTCCTCAGTGGGTGGTTGCCCCTGGTGATCGCGACCTCGTAGTGGTGTTATCGAAGGATGTGCGACCAGGGGGGAACTCTGCTCCTGTTCCGATTGGTGGGGACACTGGGGCGCCTGCGGTGCCTCCCTCCACGGGGCTCGGTGCAATGCCCGGCGTAGAACGAAGTGTGCGCCCTAGATGCGGCCCGCTGTGCAGCCTGGTGTGCTTCCGAGGGTGCAGCCCTGTGACTGGCTTCCTAGGGGGAAACCCTTCCCTATCGTCCTCCCGTCCGGATAGGTGGTCGCCAGATCTAGTACGACTCTGTGTGTTGAGTCTGATGACCGGGTGCGTCCTGTTCCCTGGTGCCCTTCTACCATCTGGGTTCAGCGGGTGTGGTGTTTCATCATTGGCGTGCCGGATTTGATGCCTCAGCCTACTGCGACTCCTGGACGTCAGCTTACTGAGGACGCCCTACTAGTTTGGGATGCTTACTGCTTATGTTTTCCGGCTCGGGAGTACCTGGAGAAGTATGAGTGAGCTGTGTGCTTTGTTTCTGTCTGTGTTGTTATAACATTCTGGCAAGGTGAGGTTGGGACTGTGCTAAACAGTCAGTTATGGTGTTCTAAACTTAAGACATATTGCGCCACGGAAGTGATGTCATAAGCCACATTATCTATGAGGACGGAACTGGGCCATGGGACTAACATGTGTTCAGACTGGAGCATCAGCTTCTGACCCAGTTAAGCTGTTGCTCCATATAATTACTAAATCAATCCACTTATTCAATTTAAATCACCATAATTATTTACTTAGCTTAACTAACAGATTTAATTTAATTTAGTTGAATTTACAGATAAAACACCTAAAGTCTGTGTAGATCTACTTGTGCGAATTTTTTTAAAATACAGTCTACTAAGATTTCACTAAGCTTATATGAAATAAATATTTAAATAATTTAATTTTACAATTAACCAGTATTATTAATTATTTAAATAAATAAAATTAATAAATCTTTCCCACAGGAGTGTAATGTGGTGCTAGTTGGCTATTAATATGTGGCTTGCTGTGCTTTATGTATAATGCCTCGCCGATGTTCAGTCTTCTGTTGTCGCTGACGATTATTTTGGTGTTGTTTATGAGTATATATCTGGTGATGGTCTAGTTATGTTTAGTGAGTATATGTTCTTTAATAGGTCTATGCTGCTTGTGCATTGTATGGCGTTTTGAAAGGGTTATGGTTGCCTCCCCTATATATGGAATTCGTGGAAGCTGACATTTTTCAAGTGGTCATGTGAAGGCAAAGACAATTATGGTCTCTTTCAAGGAGTTTTGTTTGGTTTCAGGAGAGCTCTTCATGAGCATGTTGCCAGTCTCCTTGCTCTTATAGTATGTTTATTTTATTAGTTCAATCTTCTATATGCCACAATATTGAGCACGTTAGAGCTAATAGTCCCAAATGGGGCTAGTGAAGAAATTGACGACATTTCTCTGTTTCAAGTCGTTCCATTTGTGATAGGATTTTTTTTTCATTAGAATAAATCATTTCTTTCCGTTTTGTATTGTAGTTATTTTTCCTTGAGCACTCACAAATATTTCAATTCCCCAATACCGTAACAAGTATCGTTACTTAGGTTATAATTACTTCATTAATTGTTATATCAATCATAGCACGTTAAGAGAGACTGGTGAATAGCCTCAGAGAAATAAAAAATTTGTGCCCACTAACAGTTACTTGCATGTCATTGTCTCTCTCCCGGCAAGAAATTTGTGCCCACTAACAGTTACTTGCATGCTATTGTTTCTCTCCTGGCAGGAAATACAGTTCTTCACGCGGCAGTGGAAGCTGGCAACGTAGAGACTGTGTACAGCATGCTGAAGTTCTGCCCGGATCTCTCCCTCCGTAACTCGCAAAGTTTGTGCCTAACTCTTTTTGTACAGTATCTATGAATGCACAGTTTTTCTATTGTATGTTTCTTATCAAGTTTTTGATTTTATGCATCCGAAGAGATCCAACGATTTGTCACCTTGTTGTGCCTGAACTTCCAGATGTTTTTCTTAAGTTACATGAGTGTGATAGATCGAGTTTTATTTATTAAGACGAATGCTATTGAAAATTTCTTTCTTGATTGCAACAACTGCAGCTCTTCATTATCTTTTAGCAGCATCACTTCCTCACTACAGCTGAATTTTTTATATAAGATTTTTTATTAAAGGGTTTTGGTATGAAGTGTCTGGGGGTGTGTTAAGGTTAATGTTCTCCAAGCCACTGCTATTGACATACACATACAACCATACCTGATGGCATCAGCAGTGACGAAAGACATGTTGGTCAACATGACATTGAAGCACAATAAAAATTGTATGTTATGGGTGCTGCTAACTTTCACCAGTTGAAGCATGTTACAGTACATATGTTAAGGCATATCACTGAAAATTAATTTTTTTAAGTTTGTCACTAATGTTGGATATGGTGAAGTGAACCACTAACAATGTACATGTTGAGTTACCACTAACGTGAGCATAATGTCACACTCTACTACAGGTGCACATGTTGAGGTGCCACTAACTGGAGCATAATGTCACACTCTACTACAGGTGTACATGTTGAGGTGCCACTAACTGCATAATGTCACACTCTACTACAGGTGCACATGTTAAGGTGCCACTAACTGAAGCATAATGTCACACTCTACTACAGGTGCACATGTTGAGGTGCCACTAACTGGAGCATAATGTCACATGGTAATTCACTAACAGAACTAGGTCACTCTCAGAACACAAGCGAATGAAATGGGTAGCTTTATCATTTCATAAGAAAAAAATTAGAGAAAATATATTAATTCAGGAAAACTTGGCTTATTAGGCAAATCGGGCCTTGCATAGTAGGTTGAGAAGTGCGTTCTGGCTACTAGGTACGACATATATATATATATATATATATATATATATATATATATATATATATATATATATATATATATATATATATATATATATATATATATATAACTTTAGAACACTTTCCCACCAGGAGACTCGAACCCTAGCCAGCACAGAAGCCTTCCAGCAACTGGCATAACAGGTACGCCTTAACCCTCTGCACCACCGCTCAGACCCTTAAACGAGCATATATATATATATATATATATATATATATATATATATATATATATATATATATATATATATATATATATATATATATATATATATATGTCGTACCTAATAGCCAGAACGCACTTCTCAGCCTACTATTCAAGACCCGATTTGCCTAATAAGCCAAGTTTTCATGAATTAATGTTTTTTCGTCTACCTAACCTACCTAACCTAACCTAACCTAGCTTTTTTTGGCTACCTAACCTAACCTTACCTATAAATATAGGTTAGGTTAGGTTAGGTAGGGTTGGTTAGGTTCGGTCATATATCTACATTAATTTTAACTCCAATAAAAAAAAATTGACCTCATACATAGAGAAAAGGGTTGCTTTATCATTTCATAAGAAAAAAATTATAGTAAATATATTAATTCAGGAAAACTTGGCTTATTAGGCAAATCGGGCCTTGAATAGTAGGCTGAGAAGTGAGTTCTGGCTACTAGGTACGACATATATATATATATATATATATGTCGTACCTAGTAGCCAGAACTCACTTCTCAGCCTACTATTCAAGGCCCGATTTGCCTAATAAGCCAAGTTTTCCTGAATTAATATAGTTACAATAATTTTTTTCTTATGAAATGATAAAGCAACCCTTTTCTCTATGTATGAGGTCAATTTTTTTTATTGGAGTTAAAATTAACGTAGATATATGACCGAACCTAACCAACCCTACCTAACCTAACCTAACCTATATTTATAGGTAAGGTTAGGTTAGGTAGCCAAAAAAAGCTAGGTTAGGTTAGGTTAGGTAGGTTAGGTAGACGAAAAAACATTAATTCATGAAAACTTGGCTTATTAGGCAAATCGGGCCTTGAATAGTAGGCTGAGAAGTGCGTTCTGGCTATTAGGTACGACATATATATATATATATATATATATATATATATATATATATATATATATATATATATATATATATATATATATATATATATATATATATATATATATATATATATTTATATATATATATAATATATATATATATATATATATATTTATATATATATATATATATATATATATATATATATATATATATATATTTATATATATATATATATATATATATATATATATATATATATATATATTTATATATATATATATATATATATATATATATATATATATATATATTTATATATATATATATATATATATATATATATATATATATATATATATATATATATATATATATATATATATATATATATATATATATATATATATATATATATATATATATATATATATATATATATATATATATTATTATTAAATATGATCGAAAAAGTAAGAATAATAATTCTAACACGAATTTTCTCAATCTTTCGTACATTACGCTTCACTGTTGGAGGTAAATCAAAAATCACTTCTCCAAAATTCATTTTTTTTTTGACATGCCAGAAAGTATTCTGAGGAAACTACTCCAAGCTTGTACTAAAGAGGCACCCTTCTTGAGCCCGGATGGGCACATGTATAAGCAAGTAGATGGGGTCGCCATGGGTTCTCCCCTAGGTGTCCTGTTTGCAAACTTCTACATGGGTACCATCGAGCAAAAAGTCTTAGTCGACATGAACTTGAAACCGGCCATATACTGCAGGTATGTTGACGACATTTTTACACAGGTACCTGATGTCAGACATCTGCAGGAGCTGAAGGAGGCATTTGAGCAGAGTTCCGTGCTGCGTTTCACTTACGAGACGGAAAAGGATGGGAAGCTGCCTTTTCTAGATGTAACAGTCATGGAAAAGGGCGGAGGTTTCCACACTGCAGTCTACACAAAGGAAACAAACATAGGAATGTGCCTAAATGCCAACAGCGACTGCCCTGACAGGTACAAGAGGAGTGTTGTTAACGCATACGTCGACCATGCTCTCAGCCACAGCTCAGAATGGAAGCAAGTCGACGAAGAACTCTGTAGGGTAAGGCAGGTCCTAGTCAATAACGGCTTCTCCAATGGTTTCATCGAAGACATCATAAGAAGGAAAGTGAAAAGCCATGCAACCTCCGAAGAGACAACTAACACAACACCTATACCCCCTATTAGACTATTTTACAGGAACTTCTTTTCCACAGCTCATAAAACGGAGGAAAGGGTCCTGAAAGATATTGTTAATAGAAACGTTATCCCTACAGACAAAAATCAGAGGATACAACTGACGATTTACTATAAAACCAGAAAAACGGCCAGCCTACTCATGAGAAACTCTCCAGACACAAAACAGAACGCCTTAAAAGAGACTAACGTCGTCTATGCCTTCAAATGCCCACTTGGGGACTGTAAGCTCCAAAAAACCCAGTATATAGGCAAGACAACAACATCTCTTTCTAGGCGTTTAACGATGCATAAGCAACAGGGCTCCATTAAGGAACATATAATCTCTTCCCATAACCAAACCATCGCCAGAGAAATCCTAGTAAACAACACAGAAATCATCGATAGATACAGCGATAGCAGGCGGCTTGACGTTTGCGAGGCACTACACATCAAGAAGTCAACACCAGCAATCAACAGCCAATTATTGCACAACTATATTCTACCCACCTCAAGACTCCGCTCCAATATAGAAGCATCAAGAAATATGGACCAATAGGCTTTCTACAAACACTTCTATTCAATACCCATTGTTTCTGTTCTGTCTTGTGTTGATACTTTTAATACCCTATTAATATCCCCTAGTGTTCTGTCTTGTGTTAATGCCACATCACCCTTCCCACCTCACTCAAATGTAGATATAAAATCAGGGAAACGCAAGTTCTAATCAGTTGTGTATTTGTGAAGTCTTTGAAAATGTAATAAGTTTTACGAAACGCGCCCGTGTCGCGTCAGACTAGAAATAAAAATGAATTTTGGAGAAGTGATTTTTTATTTACCTCCAACAGTGAAGCGTAATGTACGAAAGATTGAGAAAATTCGTGTTAGAATTATTAATCTTACTTTTTCGGTCATATTTAATAATATATGTCTACAGGAAAGACTGCTACCAAAATATACTAATATATATATATATATATATATATATATATATATATATATATATATATATATATATATATATATATATATATATATATATATATATATATATATATATATATATATATATATATATATATATATATATATATATATATATATATATATATATATGTCGTACCTAGTAGCCAGAATGCACTTCTCAACCTACTATGCAAGGCCCGATTTGCCTAATAGGCCAAGTTTTCCTGAATTAATGTATTTTCTCTAATTTTTTTCTTATGAAATGATAAAGCTACCCATTTCATTATGTCTGAGGTCAATTTTTTTTTATTGGAGTTAAAATTAACGTAGATATATGACCGAACCTAACCAACCTTACCTAACCTAACCTAACCTATCTCTATAGGTTAGGTTAGGTTAGGTAGCCAAAAAAGTTAGGTTAGGTTAGGCTAGGCAGGTTAGGTAGTCGAAAAACAATTAATTCGTGAAAACTTGGCTTATTAGGCAAATTGGGCATTGCATAGTAGGCTGAGAAGTGCGTTCTGGCTACTAGGTACGACATATATATATATATATATATGTATATATATATATATATATATATATATATATATATATATATGTTGTACCTAGTAGCCAGAACGCACTTCTCAGCCTACTATGCAAGGCCCGATTTGCCTAATAAGCCAAGTTTTCCTGAATTAATATATTTTCTCTAATTTTTTTCTTATGAAATGATAAAGCTACCCATTTCATTACCTATGAGGTCAATTTTTTTTATTGGAGTTAAAATTAACGTAGATATATGACCGAACCTAACCAACCCTACCTAACCTAACCTAACCTATCTTTATAGGTTAGGTTAGGTTAGGTAGCCGAAAAAGTTAGGTTAGGTTAGGTTAGGTAGGTTAGGTAGTCGAAAAACAATTAATTCATGAAAACTTGGCTTATTAGGCAAATTGGGCCTTGCATAGTAGGCTGAGAAGTGCGTTCTGGCTACTAGGTACGACATATATATATATATATATATATATATATATATATATATATATATATATATATATATATATATATATATATATATATATATATATTGTGACGAGAAATGTAGGTGTTAAGGCAGTCTTCTCTATGGCTGGTGGAAATGCCTATCACATTAGAAAAAAATTGTCTCCTGTGGTACAGTGAGAGGGAAAAAACACGCAAAAGAAATCTTATAAATAATGAACTTTAATTTACTTCAAACAAATAGAAACAAAATAAAGATAATCCCTTGGCTATGTACAGTGCGGTTCAAAAATATACAAAGACAAAACACAATATAAAATAATGATTACGTTACTCTACAATAAGCAAGACAAAAATTAGTTAATGGTGCTGAGAATAGTGGGCTGGCTGAAACCTCTACTAACATACAGGAAGTATGTTAGATAGAAGCGTCAGCTCTAAAGCATGAGAATATTCTGAGGCCAACTGGTCGTGCGAGACTATATATAGGCGATGCAGATAGCGCTGGAGTCGTGTGAAGTCGCTGATTCTCCAATGGGGAGAGTGTTGGTTTGAAGTGGTCGTTTGGTGATCGACTAGGTAATGCGCCGACTGTGAGGGAGGGGGGTGAGGAGTGAGAGTTGGGTAGTGTACTCCCTGAGAGACGTCTGTTTTTCCACTTATATACTCTTGAATGTGGTATCTTGATGTTGCAGACATATAGAAGTAACGCGATATAGGAAGGAGCAGGCTAAATCTCTCTTGAAAGAGATTATAAGTTAAAGGAAAGAATGGAAGTAACTGCAAAGGGCCTATTGGCCCATATTTCTTGATGCTTCTATATTGGTGCTGAGTCTTGAAGTGGGTAGAATATAGTTGTGCATTAATTGGCTGTTGATTGCTTGTGTCGACTTCTTAATGTGTAGTGCCTCGCAGATATCAAGCCGCCTGCTATCGCTGTATCTATCGATGATTTCCGTGTTTTTTGTTAAGACTTCTCTGGTGATAGTCTGGTTGTGGGAAGAGATTATATGTTCCTTAATGGAGCCCTTTTGCTTATGCATCCGTTAATCGCCTGGAAAGAGATGCTGTTGTCTTGCCTATATACTGAATTCTTTGAAGCTTACAGTCTCCAAGTGGGCATTTGAAGGCATAGTCGACATTGGTCTCTTTCAAAGCGTTCTGTTTTGTGTCTGGAGAGTTTCTCATGAGTAGGTTGGCCGTTTTCTTGGTTTTATAGTAGATCGTCAATTGTATCTTCTGATTTTTGTCTGTAGGGATAACGTTTCTATTAACAATATCTTTCAGGGCCCTTTCCTCTGTTTTATGAGCTGTGGAAAAGAAGTTCCTGTAAACTAGTCTAATAGGGGGTACAGGTGTTGTATAGTCTCTTCAGAGGTTGCATGGCATTTCACCTTCCTTCTTATGATGTCTTCAATGAAACCATTGGAGAAGCCGTTGTTGACTAGGACCTGCCTTACCATACAGAGATCTTCATCGACTTGCTTCCATCCTGAGCTGTGGCTGAGAGCATGGTCGACATAATCGTTAACGACACTCCTCTTGTACCTGTCTGGGCAGTCACTGTTGGCATTGAGGCACATTCCTGTTTGTTTCCTTAGTGTAGACTGCAGTGTGGAAACCTCCGCTCCTTTCCATGGCTGTTACATCTAGAAAGGGCAGCTTCTCATCCTTCTCCATGTCGACCGTGCTCTCAGCCACAGCTCAGGATGGAAGCAAGTCGATGAAGAACTCTGTAGGGTAAGGCAGGTCCTAGTCAACAACAGCTTCTCCAATGGTTTCGTTGAAGACATCATAAGAAGGAAGGTGAAACACCATGCAACCTCTAAAGAGACAACTAACACAACACATGTACCCCCTACTAGACTATTTTACAGGAACTTCTTTTCCATAGCTCATAAAACGGAGGAAAGGGTCCTGAAAGATATTGTTAATAGAAACGTTATCTCTACAGACAAAAATCAGAAGATACAATTGACGATCTACTATAAAACCAAGAAAACGGCCAACCTACTCATGAGAAACTCTCTAGACACAAAGCAGAACGCTTTGAAAGAGACCAATGTCGTCTATGCCTTCAGATGCCCACTTGGCGACTGTAAGACTCAAAGAATTCAGTATATAGGCAAGGCAACAACATCTCTTTCCAGGCGATTAACGATGCATAAGCAACTGGGCTCCATTAAGGAACATATAATCTCTTCCCACAACCAGACCATCACCAGAGAAGTCTTAACAAAAAGCACGGAAATCATCGATAGATACAGCGATAGCAGGCGGCTTGATATCTGCGAGGCACTACACATTAAGAAGTCGACACCAGCAATCAACAGCCAATTAATGCACAACTATATTCAACCCACTTCAAGACTCCGCACCAATATAGAAGCATCAAGAAATATGGGCCAATAGGCTCTTTGCAGTTACTTCCATTCTTCCCTTTAACTTACAAAATATTATACCCATTGTTTCGTGTTCTGTCATGTGTTGAAAGTTTGTTTTCATCTCATCCAAAACTGTTGTAACATATCACCTCACCCAAATGCAGGTATAAAATCGAAGCTTTTAAACTCTGTTAGTTATATATATATATATATATATATATATATATATATATATATATATATATATATATATATATATAACTATATATATTTCTTTTTCAGCGCCTTAGTGTGGCAATCCAGAGAGGAAATGCTCACTGCATCCATGGTTCCTGCCCGCCATCTGAGGAGCTGGAGGAGCTATTCAACTTGTGACAAGCAGCCTTGTACCCTGTATGTAATCAATATTGTAACTTTTTTTGTGTAATGACATTTTCAAATAAAGTTAGATAAATATACACACTTAACAAAAGAATAGGGGAGGTAGGAGAAGAAAATATCAAAGTGTTCAGTGAGGATCCACAAGGTCTTCTCTGAGTACTCTTTATTTTCTTCTCCGAGGCTATGGGTCCCTACATTTGCACCAGAGGTGGTACCCCTTCTAGGTTTATATATATATATATATATATATATATATATATATATATATATATATATATATATATATATATATATATATATATATATATATATATATATATATATACTTTTACGGTAATATTTAACAACATATGTTTACAAGAAAGACTGCTACCAAAATATACTAATAAATAAATAAATAAATAAATATATATATATATATATATATATATATATATATATATATATATATATATATATATATATATATATATATATATATTAGTATATTTTGGTAGCAGTCTTTCCTGTAGACATATATTATTAAATATGACCGAAAAAGTAAGATTAATAATTCTAACACGAATTTTCTCGATCTTTCGTACGTTTGTACGTTTCTTTTCACTGTTGGTGGTAATTCAAAAATCAATTCTCCAAAATTCATTTTTATTTCTAGTCTGACGCAACACTTGAGCGCGTTTCGTAAAACTTATTACATTTTCAAAGACTTTAGCTTACGCATACACAACTGAATAGAAGTTACACATCTTCGATTTGTTTATATCTACATTTGAGTGAGGTGGATGGGGTGAGGTGGTATTAATAGGGTATTAAATTCCTAAACACAAAACAGAACACGAAACAATGGGTATTGAATGGAAGTGATTTGTAGAAAGCCTATTGGTCCACATTTCTTGATGCTTCTATATTGGAGCGGAGTCTTGAGGTGGGTAGAATATAGTTGTGCATTAATTGGCTGTTGATTGCTGGTGTTGACTTCTTGATGTGTAGAGCCTCGTAGACGTCAAGCGGCCTGCTATCGCTGTATCTATCGATAGATACAGCGATAGCAGGCGGCTTGACGTCGAGAAAATTCGTGTTAGAATTATTAATCTTACTTTTTCGGTCATATTTAATAATATATGTCTACAGAAAAGACTGCTACCAAAATATACTAATATATATATATATATATATATATATATATATATATATATATATATATATATATATATATATATATATATATGTATATTTATTTATTTATTAGTATATTTTGGTAGCAGTCTTTCTTGTTAACCTATGTTGTTAAATATTACTGAAAAAGTAAGACTAATAAATTTAACACGACTTTTCTCAATATTTCTTATGTTTCTTTTTACTGTCGATGGTAATTGAAAAATCATTTCTCCAAAATCCATTTTTATTTCTATCTGACGCGACACTTGAATGCGTTTCGTAATAACTTATTACATTTTCAAAGACTTTAGTTTACACACACACAACTATAATCTGCAAACACTATACAGAGTTTTACTATGCTATCATTTAAACAGCTTTTGTCTTATATACTCGCATTTGGGTGAGGTGATATGTTACAACAGTTTTGGATGAGGTGAACAAAACTTTCAACACAAGACAGAGAAAACTTTCAACACAAGACAGAACACGGTGCAATGGGTATAAATTAGAAAATTAAAGGGTAGAATGGAAATAACTGCAAAGGGCCTATTGGCCCATATTTCTTGACTACCACCCACTACCACTACCACACTACCACCACTCACTATCACCACCTCCACTACCACACCACCACCAACTCAACATACTACCACCCCCACCACACACTACAACTACCACCACACACTACAGCCACCAACACGCACTACCCCCACCACCACACACTACAACTAACTCCAAAAGACATGACAACCACTACCACACACACTACAACCACCACCACACACTACCACCTTCACCACACACTACAACCACCACCACTCACTACAACCACCACCACTCACTATTACCACCACCACCACACACTACCTCCACCACCACACACTACAACCACCACTTAATACCCCCACCACTACACATTACCACCACCTCCACACACTACCATTACCACCACTCACTACCACCACCACCACACACTACAACCACCACCACACACTACAACCACCACTCACCACCATCACCACCACACACTACCACCACCACCACATACTACAACCACTACCACACACTACCACCACATCCACACACTTCCACCACTACCACACACTACCACCATTACCACACACTACCACCACCACCACACTCTACAACTACCACCACACACTACCACTACCACCACCTCACACTACAACCACCACCACACACTACCACCACCACCACACACACTACCACCACACATTACAACCACCTCCACACACTACCACCACCACCACACACTACCATTGCCACCACACACTACAACCACCACCACACACTACCACCACCACCACACACTACCACCACTATCACACACAACCACCACCACCACACACCACATCACCACCACACACTACCACCACCACCACACACTACAACTACCACCAAACACTACAACCACCACCACACACTACCATCACCACCACACACTACAACCACCACTACCACACATTACAACCACCACCACACAATACAACCACCACCACACACTACAACCACCACCACTCACTACCACCACCACACATTACAACCACCACCACACACCACAACCACCACCACACACCACAACCACCACCACTACAAGCTACAACCACCACCACTCACTACAGAAACCACCACTATACACTACATCTAGTATAACACACTACCACTACCACCACAACCACACACTACCACCACAACCACACACTACCAATACCACCACACACTACCAATACCACCACTACACATTACCACAACCACCACATACAACCACCATCTACACACACCACCACAAACTATCACCACATCCACACACTACCACCTCCTCCACACACTACCACCACACACTACCACCTCCACCTCCACCACACATTACCTCCACTTCCACACATTACTACCACTACCACAACCCCACACTACCACCACCACTACACACTACCACCACTCCCCTCCAAACCACACAATACTACTACCACACCACCACCACTACTACCACACAACCACCACTCACCACCACTTCCACACTACACACCAGCACCCCCACTCAGTTCTAATTTGCTGAAATGCTTAAAAATAGCCCTGAAGCTAGGTGTGCAGTTAAGGAAGTTGCCATGGAAGTGGCAACTTCCATGGAGCGGTCTAGCAAATGTAGAGAAGTTCAAAAAAGTATTCCTGCAGAGGGATATGACAAGGGAAGAGAGAAAGCAGGCAGCAGACGCGAGGAAGGAGCGCAGGAAGAGAGAAAGGAATCAGGGAGCCACAACCCCGATCCCTACAATCCCAGAGGGGAGTGGGGGAACCCTCCTCAAACAGTGCAATAGCCACAGGGAGAGCAGCATCACCCCCACATTCTACCCAACAGACACCCTACCTGCCCCAACCCCTGTCAGCCCCCAACTAAGTACCCACCTAAGGCGCCCTCCCCCACCTACCCCCTTCCTCCCACTCCACCCTCCCCACAGGACCTCCCTTCTCCCCCATCCCCCAAGCCCTCCCTTCTCCCACATGCCCTCCTGTCTCTCCCACCCACAAGCCCTCTGTTCTCCTCCGCCCCCCACTCTCCCCCACCCCACTTAAGCCTTCCCCTCTCCACCACTCATTCCCCAAAACCCTCCCCTCTTCCTCACCCACCTCAGCCTTCCCTTTCCCCCCCATGCCCCCCAAGCCCTCCCTCCTTTACTGACCCCCCCCCCCTTCTCCTCCATCCCCCCAACCCTCCCCCTCTCACCCCCCCAAACCTCCCCCGCTCACACATCCTCAACCCTCCCTCTCTCACCCCCCCATCCCTCCCCCTCTCACCCACCCCCCAACCCTCCCTCTCCCCCCCCCCACCCTCCTACCTTTCCCCTCCCCCCACCCCCCCAAGCCCTTCCCCCTCCACCAGTCGCCCCGTACCAGATCCTCCCAGCTCCCGCTCACCCCAGACCCCATAGGTCCCCCTCAGAGGAGAAGCAGAAGAGAGTCAGTTTCAGGGTAATGTACTCGAACATAGATGGGATCACAAGCAAGACAAGTGAACTAAGGGAAAGAGCACAAGAAGTGAAACCAGATGTAATCGGACTCACTGAAACAAAACTCTCTGGAATCATAACGAATGCCGTGTTTCCCCTGGAGTACACAGTAATAAGGAAAGAGAGGGAAGGTAGGGGAGGAGGCAGAGTGGCCCTACTCATGAGAAAGGAATGGAGTTTTATGGAGATGGCTATCCCGGGCTGTGAGGGTTTCAGAGACTACATAGAAGGCACCATAACAATGGGAGGACCAAGAATAGTAGTAACAGTAATATATAACCCATCACCAAATGACTGGAGACCCAGGCAAGAGTACGAAAATTTCAACATGGCAGTTAACACTATAACTGAGAGGGCAGCCTTTACTGCCTGTAGAAATCGATCTCACCTGCTTATCATGGGGGACATCAATCACGGAAGGATTGACTGGGAGAACAAGGAACCGCATGGAAGCGAGGATACGTGGAGAGCCAAACTACTGGAAGTGGTGACTAGAAACTTTTTAACCCAGCATGTCAGGGAACCCACAAGGATGAGATGAAATGACGAACCAGCGAGACTCGACCTGGTCTTCACCCTGAACGACTCTGACATAAGAGAAATCGGTTTTGAGGCCCCAGTAGGAATGAGCGACCACAGTGTATTGGTGTTTGAGTACCTGATTGAAGAAGGGTTATTGAACTCGAGAAAGGGTACCAAAACCAAAAGGTTAGCATACCAAAAAAGAAACTATGAGGAGATAAGAAAATTCCTAACAGATATAGCATGGGAAACAGAGCTCAGGGAAAAGACGGCCCAAGATATGATGGACTACATCACACAAAAGTGCAAGGACGCATCAAACAAGTTTGTCCCAGCCAAAAAGGAAAACAGTGAAATCCCTGTGGCTCGTGTTCCCCGCAGTAAGTCAACAAATTCCTTTGGAGACTTCAGGCTGAAAGCGCAAGGGACATAAGGAGTCAGCAAGCCGTTGAGTCACTTCGCCATTCTGTACGTGGGTGTGGGTATCTGACTGAAGATTGGCCGAAGTGGGTTTCCAGGCTTGTGTGTCTTGACATTTCCATATGCGTATCCAGGTTTATATTCCCCAATAATCTTTGGCAGGTGGAGTCCGGATTTCTTGGCACTCACAGTTTCGATCAATTTCGAAAGATATTGTTAATCACCACTATTGGTCAATCACCACTTCCAGCTTGCTGGCTGGAAGTGGTGGTTTGGTGATCGACGGGGTGAAGTGGCGACTGCGAGGAGGGGGGAGTGGAGTGAGTGATACGTATCTGGTACGTATTCTCACTGTAGAGACATATTCTACTAAAGATGTACTACTCTTGATGGTAATACTTAGATGTTGTAGATGTACTGAAGTAACATGATGATAGGAAAGAGCAGGCCAAATCTCTCATGAAGGAGATTATCGTAACAGCTCTCCCCCAAAGCCTGCTCTTACAGGTTAAGTTACTTCAGTACATGGTAGAGATGTAGGAGTAGCTGTCTCTACCTCATAGACTCTGGAGAGGGCGTCGGCTATGATGTTGTCTGAGCCCTTGATGTAGAAGATCTCCAGGTTAAAATTCTGCAAGTACAGAGCCCAGCGTAGAAGACATTGATTGCTGAATTGGGCCTGTTGCAGGAACCGCAGAGGATTGTGGTTTGAGTAGATGGGTATAGACCGATTACCCTGTAGGTAAGGTTCAAAATGGTGCAAGTTCAGGACGATGGAAAGGAGTTCCTTCTCTATGGTGCTGTAGTTCTTCTGATGAGGCTTTAACTTGTAGCTGAAGTAGCTGACAGGGAGAACCTCTTCGTCACGTTGCTGCATTAGGACGTCCCCAATGCCGGTGCCACTCGCGTCGACATTGATGATGAAGGGCTTCGTAATATCTAGAGAGGCGAGAATGGGATCAGAACATAGCAGAGATTTAAGTTGTTCAAAGGCAACGGTCTGTTGAATGGTCCAATGATACCGTTGCTTGGGGCTGGTCAGATTAATCAATGGTTTCGCTACCATACTAAAAATTTTCACAAACCTACGATAGTAAGATGCAAGTCCAAGGAAGCGCAGGAGCTGCTTCCTGGTTGTAGGTTGTGGGTAATGCTGAATGGCTTGAGTGTGAATTGTTATAGGAGCTATGCTGTCACTCTATCACATGACCAAGATAATGCACTTTACCTTTGGCAAAGGTGGACTTGCCCAAGTTGATGGTAAGGCCAGCTGTCAGGAGCTTTGAGAACAATCGTTGCAGCTGGAGCAGATGTTCGCTCCAGGTGTTAGTTGCCACAACGATGTCATCCAAGTAGGCGTAGGTGTGATCTAAACCGTAGATGACGCGGTTGACAGCTCGCTGAAAGGTGGCCGGGGCGTTACACAGTCCAAAAGGAAGGCGTACATAACTGTACAGGCCAAAAGGAGTGGTGAAGGCAGATATTTCTTTAGCTCTGTCTGTCAGGCTAATTTGGTAATAGCCTTTTAACAAATCAAGTTTAGACAAATAACTAGCATTACCTACTTCGTCAAGGATATCATCTATACGAGGTAAATGGTAAGCATCCTTGACGGTCACAAGGTTCAGTTTCCGATAATCGGTACACAGTCGTACTTTACCGTGCGGTTTCGGCACCAAGATGCAGGGGTGAGGCCCAAGGGGACTCACAAGGGGTGGCCAGCCCATGATCCAGAAGGTACTGTACTTCAGCACGCATAACTTCCTTTTTGTACGGGCTGATACGGTAGAAGGGTTGACGAATCGGCCGGGTGTCAGGAAGCAGCTGAATGTCGTGCTGAACCACATTACACTCCTGGGGATCATCGTTGAACAACTTCAGATGTTCTTGAAGAACTTTGTTGAGAGGAGCACTATTACAGTCCTGTAAATATTTAATAAGATCAGTAAGGATTTGCGAGTTGGAAGGCACTGACTCAGAGTTAGTGCCTTCAGGAGGAGAAGGTACACTGTGGAGGTATGGATCTTTAAAAGTGGAGAGAGATATTAGCACAGTCGGGGGAATACCTTTATACTCCTTCAGAAGATTGACGTTGCACAACTGGGTCTTCCGCCGCCTATCTGGAGTCTCAAGAACGTAGTTGTGGTTGTTCCTTTCCTTATTTTGCAACGTTTGTCAAATTGAATCTTCATCCTATTTTGAGCTTTCAATAAATTATCATTTGCAAATTTACGTACTCTGTCTAGAATGTGCTTTAAGTTTTGAAGAAACTGAGGCACATACAGAGGGTCACTGAAGGTGGCATTACGTAGAGAGTCTGTAAAAGCTTTTAGAGGAGTACAGCACTTACGTCCGTAGAGCATCTCATATGGAGATACTCCTAGAGACTCATTTGGGAGACTTCTGAAAATGCACATGATGATGTTAGGTTGTTTATCCCAGTCTTTCATGGTCTCATTGCAAAATTTCTTAAGGAGTGATTTTATCGTTTGGTGACTACGTTCAAGAGAACCCTGCGAAGCAGGATGATAGGGGCTGGATAATACCTGAGTGATGTTGAATTCTTCCGGTGTCTTCTAGAAGAGATCACTGGTGAAGTTGGTGCCACAGTCACTTTGAATCTCCCGAGGAAATCCATATTGGGTAAAAATCTTCAATAGTTGTTTCACCACCGTAGCAGCCGTAATGTTCTTTACAGGAACTGCTATGGGGAATCTGGTGGTTCGACACAGGATGTTTAGTATATAAGCGTTGCCAGAACTGGTCCGGGGTAAAGGACCAACACAGTCTATGATGAGTCTGTGAAAAGGTTCCGAAGGCACCGGGATTGGAATCAAAGGAACCTTGGGAATAGGGATGTTAGGTTTTCCTGCCATCTGACATGTATGACACTGTTGTATATAACTTTTTATATCTTTAATCATACCTGGCCAGTAGTAGTCTTGTCTGATTCCGTGATAGGTTTTATTAAAACCGTAGTGAGAAAGTGCTCCATGGGCCAGGTGTAGAATATCAGGCCGTAGGCTGGTGGGAACTACAAGTTGGTCGACATTAGCCCAATCGTCATCCTCCGTTAGTTTACTGGGTCGGTACCTGCGGTAGAGCAACTGGTTCTCTTGGAAGAACCCAGGAATTCTGTCAGATTGAGTCTCGGCCTGGAAGAATAATGGTGTTAATGAAGGATCCTCCCTCTGTAACTTACGGAACTCCAACATATTAAGATTCGGTGGTAGGTTCTGATGGTCTTGAGGGACAGCTATTGCAGTAGTTAGCTGGTTGCGGGCGTGCAGCTTGCGCACGGGTTGTCACCAAAACCGAGAGACTTCATTACTTTTTTGAACCTCTGCTTAAACATACTTCAATATGGGGTTCTCCACTACAGAGTCACATACCTGGGGTTTAACCATGATGATCAAGTTGGAAGGTTGCAGATCTTAGGCCAAGTCGTTGCCCAGAAGTTGTACCCCTGACATAGGAAAAGGCTTTTCCCTGATGGCGACTTGGACTTCACCATTCACGAAAGGACAATCCAGGTGGACTCTGGCGAGTGGATACGGAGTGGTAGCAGTGAGGTCAGTGATAAGGACCGTCTCCCCGGTGTAGGTGATGTTAGGCACAGCCGATTTCAATATTATTGACTGCAGAGCCGTTGTGTCCCTCAAGATCTTCACTTTAGAACATCCCTCCGAGTCTGTACTGTTGGCAGACACAGTTCCAGGGTACAGGTGTTTGCTGAAGAAAGAAAGATCATTAGAAAGATATGCAGAGATTCTAAAAAAAGCGAGAGTAACGCCTGTCCACAAATGTGGTGATCTCACAGATGTTAACAACTACAGACCTTTATCAATCCTGCCAAACTTGTCAAAAAATTTAGAAAAACTAATCTATAAGCAGCTTTACACGTATCTAGCCAAACACAATATACTTAGCCCTTGCCAATATGGCTTCAGACCCAAAAAAAGCACTAACGATGCACTTATTAGTATGCTTAACTTGATTCATACAGCTCTTGATAAAAATGAGTTCCCTGTTGGGTTATTTGTGGACCTGCGTAAAGCTTTTGACACTGTCAACCACCAAAACCTTCTTCTTAAATTACATCATTATGGAGTCAGAGGACACTCCCTGCAATACCTCAAATCCTACCTTACTGACAGGCTCCAGTATGTTTCCGTGAATAATTCAATTTCTCCCACCCTACCCATCAACATTGGTGTTCCTCAGGGCAGCATACTTGGCCCTCTCTTCTTTCTCATCTACATTAATGACCTTCCAAATGCCTCCCAACACCTCAAACCAATTCTATTTGCCGACGACACAACCTTCATTTACTCCAGTCCTGACCCCCTTGCTCTAAATGCCACAGTAAATACTGAGCTAAATTAAGTCCATCTTTGGCTAACTGCCAAAAAACTCACCCTTAACATTGACAAAACTTTCTATATTCTGTTTGGCAATAAATCCTCTAATCAAATAAATCTCAAAATTAACAATACCCAAATTTGTAACAAGTTAGATGGTAAATTCCTTGGCATTCTCATTGACCACAAGATGAATTTCCAGGGACACATTCTAAATATATCAAAAAAAGTTTCAAAAACTGTTGGCATTCTTTCTAAGATCAGATATTATGTACCCCGCCCTGCCCTGGTGACTCTCTATTACTCCCTTATCTATCCATATCTCAACTATGGTATTTGTGCTTGGGGCTCTACTACCCAAAATCATTTACGTCCTCTAATTACTCAACATAAAGCTGTTATTAGGACAATATCCGACTCTAGCCCCAGACATCACTCGGTACCCCTACTCAAATCTTTGAATATGTTAGACCTTAGTCACTGCACATTCTCTCATGTGTATTATACATATATAAAACGCTAAACTGTAATTCCAATTCTGACCTCAAAAGCTTCATAGAAGGTTGTAACAGAACCCATGAGCACCACACCAGAAATAAATACAGTTTTGATATTCCTTGAGTACGACTTAATCAAACTAGAAATGCTCTACAAATCATGGGACCCAGATTGTGGAATGACCTTCCCAACCATGTTAAAGACTGTACCTCTCTACACCAGTTTAAGATAAAAACGAAGCTATACCTAATAAATTCCCTGTAACCTACCTTACCCCTCTATTGTCAACCAATGTCTGTTTTTTTTTAAAGAGCGCTGTTTGTCGACTGAATTGTATTTGTGCTGCTTTTTCAGCTATGTTTTCATTTCATGTTTTCATTTTACTCTTTATGCTCAATTAGTATTAAGCTTTAGTCATTTAAGTTTTTCATGCCCGAAACGCTTTGCGTAATAGTGGCTTTAGGCATTGTATGTACTAGCTCTATCTATAAGTCCACCAATCTTTGTAAAAATTTCTTGTATGTATGTACCTTACCTAAATAAACATTTATTTATTATTTATTTATTTATTAATAGGAACACCAACATTTATCACAGGCTTACCAGACTTAGGAGGAGTTGGTTTGGGTTTAGGAGTTTCACTATAGCCTTTGTATTGGGTTTTTCCACATTTATCTATGGTATGTCCATAAAGCTTGCAATACTTACAATATAATTGAGAGCTCGCCTGATCGGTACTCACTTTGTCATAACTAGACCAAGATTTCTTACTGGAAGATGTGTCAGCTGTTAATCGGTGTATAAGGCAGTAGGTGTCAGCCGACTTTGCACATCTGATGTAGTCGGTTTCCTCTTTATCCGCTAAATAAAGACGGATAGAAGAGGGAACACGTCTAAAGAATTCCTCAGCTAGAAGGAGGTTGACGAGTTCTGAAAATGTAGAAACATGGGATGCTTCCAGCCATTTCATGAAATAACTTTTCTTAGTATTGGCAAATTCTAAATAGGTGGTGGTACTTGCCTTTAGATAATCACGGAATTTTCGTCTGTAGCTTTCGGTGGAGAGAAGGTAGGCGTCTAAAACTGCTTGCTTCAGGGTCTGGTAGTCATTCTCAGACGCTAAGGTGGCGAGAGTAATCGCAGCTCTACCTGTGAGATTGTAGCGAGTAGATTATCCCAATAATATACTCGCTCCAAATATAGTGTTAATATTCCTGTCAACCTTTGGAGATGAATGAGGTGAGGCGTTGCCCGGGCAACACGGTGAGGTGTTGCCCGAGCAATATAAGCAGCGGTGTAGCGAACATTGGCTAGTCTACTTTCAAGTGTGGTCTAGAGCAGACACTTGCGAGATACTGTACCGACGCTCAGTGCGCTCAACTCACGCCAAAGTATCACCGGTGTACTTCTGTATATTCGACCAAATATATATATAGTATCTTAGTGTCTGTGTTTATTTGTCACCATACTTTACGTAACAATAGAACCGTTACATTGGTGACCCCAGAGAGTTTCGACGATACCCAGCCACGATGGACTACAACATGGACTCTCACTGGACCTCCACTGCTGCTGCTTGCTGTGGACCGCAGCCACCTGTCATGGAACGTTGCCAACACCCTTGCCATAGCTATGATTTTCATCGCGATCATCTCTGCATTTTCATCTACTACGGCTTGCTGCTCCACGATCACTACTCACTCATCTGGCAGCTTCATCAGTAACTACATAACGTGTGATCTACAGCCTGTCCTGCCGACTCTCCGTCGCTGCCAGGGCACTGCTTGTTCTACATGGGCGCCCACGAAAGCTGCTCTTTCGTCAGATTCATCTACACGTTCACTGCATTCTGATACTCTGCCGACTCAAGCCCTTTGAGAAGTACAGAACTTACAGCTTGCGTTTCCGACACTTCGTCGCCTTCAGGACAATTCAGCTCAAGATGTGATTACCTCGTTGTCCTAACTACGTGCCTACATTACCTCCTAATGTCCTGGTGCTCGAGCCCATCTGCCCCGGATCTAAATGCTCCACCAGCGACCCAAGGACGCAACAATTATGCACATTTTTCTCTCCTGCTACACCGAGCTTGTCCACACACTGCCTACATCTTTTGGTACCAGACTACAATTTCCACAGTCAACAATGTAGTATTCGGCGTGTACAGTCCTAATCAACCCAAGACGCTACAGCTTCGACACAGAGCAGACAGCAGACTACGACCGCATCGAGCCGCCACGCTCTCGCTCCCCGAGTTTAGACACTCACAAATCCCAATCGAGCCGCCACGCTCTCCCACATAGAGCTCCACGACTCCGGCCTCACTCAGCTCTCTGCTCTGCTCCAGGCTTCGTCTCAACGTCTGCGACACTGCTAAATCCAGAGACACATCCGCCGACTACGCAGTTCACTTTTCGACCCCAATTACCAGCCGCACCACAACCCTCCTACGACGACGGACGACCTCCCAGCACAGGATCCTCCTACGACCCCAGTTAGATGACATCAGCGAAGAGGAGGAAGTTAACTTTGATGGTTATGTAACGCGAGCAGGGCGTACAATTCACCGACCAGCTAAGTTCCTTGATCAATTATTTTTCCTTTCATCTCCTGGGAGGGGGAGTTCTGTAGCGAGTAGATTATCCCAATAATATACTCGCTCCAAATATAGTGTTAATATTCCTGTCAACCTTTGGAGATGAATGAGGTGAGGCGTTGCCCGGGCAACACGGTGAGGTGTTGCCCGAGCAATATGAGCAGCGGTGTAGCGAACATTGGCTAGTCTACTTTCAAGTGTGGTCTAGAGCAGACACTTGTGAGATACTGTACCGACGCTCAGTGCGCTCAACTCACACCAAAGTATCACCGGTGTACTTCTGTATATTCGACCAAATATATATATAGTATCTTAGTGTCTGTGTTTATTTGTCACCATACTTTACGTAACAATAGAACCGTTACAAGATGCACTCTGAGAAGTGTAGACCACTGATCTTCAGGCCAGCTAAGTCTTTTAGCTAGGGCCTCAAAAATAGTAAAAAAACATCTATCTCTGTCTCAACGAATGGTGGCATTAACTTACTTGCCTGGGAGACATTGAAGCTTACTGGAAGACTAGCTGTAGCTTGTTGGTGCTGAGTGTGGTGTGCAGTATCCAAGGTGAGTTCTGTGTCGACGGTATTCTAGAGCACTATCAGCTTGCTTCTTATCGTGCTCACGTTGAATCTCCAGGTGACGTTTTATTGCTTCAAGCTGTTCCCTCTCACGCTCACATTGTAGGGCAGCCTAGCGTTCCTGTTCTTCCTACTTCATTTGCTGGATCACTAAGAAATGCTGGGAGACGAATTATTTTGAGATAGCAAACAAATGTTAAACGAATATACCTGTGATATTATAAGTGTCAGTAACAGGATGACGTGGCAACTGATAACTATCCTGTGGAAATTCAATCGCAGGAAATCTTGTACCCGGTACTTAATATATGAGAATAAGGGCAAGAAAATCCCACTAAATAAATGAAACTGATAGTTTAAAAAAAAAGAAACTTTTAATAGTTTCAAAAGTGAAAGGGTAGTCCAAGAATGTAGGGATACCTTGCCGGGTCTCTATAGGAAAAAAGCAAGGGGTTTCCTACTTAACTAAATGATACTTACAGAATTAGCGTTCTTTGTGCTCTGAAAAAAGAAAGCCAATTCCCTACCTGAGTAAATATCATCATCTCTGACCGACGTATAGGGGTGCGAGTGTCAACTGGTGACGAGAATTGCTGTTGAGGTCCTAACTCAACAGCGTAGTCCGTGTTAGAGGAACTATGGCCCTCTGTATCCTCCTTAGGTCGGATTGCAGAAGATAGGGTACGTGGCCCGAAGACAAATCAGAGTACCAGGGTACCAAAGGTGATGATCTGTCGTAAATGAGAAATATCCTAGGGACGAAAAAGGCGGAATACACGAGTAATAACATGGAGGGATGAACGACCTATTAAGAGAATGACTGAGGCCTCCGGTCACCACGTAATCCAAAGTTATCCAACACTCACAATATGTTACCCTCGGAATACACAAAATACACAGCACCATATAAATAGTAAAAGTTAAGAAAATATTGAAAAGCAACTGTATCAAAACCAAGTACACTTACCACAAATTGATGTTCTAGTATTAGTACCTAAGTGAGGCTCCTAGGACAGGCCCCCATTAAATGTGTTGGAAAAAAAGTATGAGTAGGTGCTTGGCAGTCCTTCCAATGGCTGGTGTCAATGCCAATACCATTTACAAAAAAAAAGAGAGAAAAAAAAGATGACTGCGTGGTTGTTGCCTCCTGTGGTCAAGTATAAGGGGAAAAACACATGCAAAACAAATCCTATGAACAATGAAACTTTAATTAACTTGAAAACAAATATGAACAAAGATAATATTCCCTTGGTTATGTACAGTGCGAAAAAAAACAAGATTACAAAGCCAAAAAAATAATAATATAAAATAAAATAATGGTTACGTTACTCTACAATGAACAAGACAAAAATGAATTAATAGTTGCTGAGAATAATGAGCTGGCTGAAAACACCCACCAATAAACAGAGCGTATATCAGAGAGGTGTATCAGCTTTGAGAGCACAGGATAATCTAAATACAATGGCCAGTGCACGCTCAGTCATCGGCTATGCAGATGGCGCTGAAGTAGAGTGCAGACGTCGATTCACCAATAGGAAGCTTGCTGGCTGGAAGTGCTGGTTTGGTAATCGATGGGGTGAAGTGGCGACCGCGAGGAGGGGGTAGTGGAGTGAGTGATACGTATCTGGAACGTATTCTCACTGTAGAAACATATTGTACTACTCTTGATGGTAGTACTTAGATGTTGTAGATGTACTGAAGTAACATGATGATAGGAAAGAGCAGGCCAAATCTCTCTTGAAGGAGATTATCGTAACAATATATATATATATATATATATATATATATATATATATATATATATATATATATATATATATATATATATATATATATATATATATATATTAGTGTATACTGGCAGCAGGTTTTCTTTTAACAACATAAGAACAAAGGTAACTGCAGAAGGCCTATTGGCCCATACGAGGCAGCTCCTATTCTATAACCACCCAATCCCACTCATATACTTGTCCAACCCGCGCTTGAAACAATCGAGGGACACCACCTCCACCACATTACGCGGAAATTGGTTCCACAAATCAACAACCCTGTTACTGAACCAGTATTTACCCAAGTCTTTCCTAAATCTGAACTTATCCAATTTATACCCATTGTTTCGTGTTCTGTCTTGTGTTGATACTTTTAATACCCTATTAATATCCCCCCTGTTATGTCCATTCATCCACTTGTAAACCTCTATCATATCACCCCTAACTCTTCGCCTTTCCAGTGAATGCAACTTAAGCTTTGTTAATCTTTCTTCATATGAAAGATTTCTAATTTGGGGAATTAACTTAGTCATCCTACATTGGACACGTTCAAGTGAATTTATATCCATTCTATAATACGGCGACCAAAACTGAACTGCATAATCTAAATGGGGCCTAACCAGAGCAAGATATAGCTTAAGAACCACACCAGGTGTCTTGTTACTAACGCTTCGATTAATAAATCCCAGTGTCCTATTCGCCTTATTACGAACATTCATGCATTGATCCTTTTGTTTTAAACTCTTACTAATCATAACTCCCTGATCCCTTTCGCAATCCGACTTTGCAATCTCAACACCATCTAGCTCGTATTTTGTAACTCTATCATCATTACCTAGCCTCAGAACTTTACATTTATCAGCATTAAACTGCATTTGCCAATCATTTGACCATTTCAAACCCCTATCTAGATCAACTTGAAGTGATAGTGAGTCCTCCTCCGAATTAATTTTCCTACCGATTTTCGTATCATCGGCAAATTTGCAAATGTTGCTACTCAAACCTGAATCTAAATCATTTATATATATTATAAACAACAGAGGTCCCAGGACAGAGCCCTGAGGTACTCCACTAACAACATTATCCCACTCTGACTAAACCCCATTTATACTAACTCTCTGTTTCCTTTGGAATAGCCATGCCCTAATCCAAGTTAATATAGCACCCCCAATACCATGAGCTTCTATTTTTTAATTAGTCTTTCATGTGGCACTGTATCAAAAACTTTGCTAAAGTAAAGGTATACAACATCACAATCCTTACCACTATCAACAGCCTCAACTATGCTGGAATAAAAAGTTAGCAAATTTGTTAAACATGAACGGCCATTTGTAAAACCATGTTGCGACTCATTTATTAATTTATGTTTTTCAAGATGGAGACGAATTGTATTTGCAATTATTGATTCAAGTAACTTTCCCACAATAGACGTTAGGCTAATTGGCCGATAGCTTGACGCAAGTGATCTATCTCCTTTCTTAAAAATTGGTACCACATTAGCTACCTTCCATGACTCTGGCACTCTGCTTGACTCTATTGATTTATTAGATATGGTAGACAGTGGCTCGGAAAGCTCGTCTTTGCATTCTTTAAGCACCCTGGCAAACACTTCATCCGGCCCTGGGGATTTGTTTGGTTTTAGTTTTTCTAATTGTTTAATTACATCCTCCCTGGTAACTGCTAAACTAGTCAACCTGTCCTCATCCCCACCCACATAGACTTGTTCGGCTGAAGGCATATTGTTAAGTTCTTCTTTAGTAAATACAGATATAAAATACTTGTTAAAAATACTACTCATCTCCTTGTCATTATCCGTTATTTGACCTGTCTCAGATTTTAATGGACCTATCCTTTCCTAGTCTTAGTTCGATATAACTGAAAAACCCTTTAGGATTTGACTTTGCTTGCTCTGCTATGCGAACTTCATAGTTTTTTTTTTTGCTCTCCTAATCTCTTTTTTAACATTTCTAACCAGTTGTATGAATTCCTGTTCTAACCTGACTTCCCCATTCTTAATCCTTTTGTACCAAGCTCTTTTTTTACCTATAAGGTTTTTTAAATTATTTGTTATCCACTTTGGGTCATTAGTATTCGACCTATTCAATTTGTATGGTATACTACGTTCCTGTGCTTTGTTTAGAATATTCTTAAATAAGTTATATATTAAATCCACATCGAAATCCCCTTTTACGTCACCTGTCGCTGGGTTCATGTCTCGCTCTAGGACTGGCCCACACCCCATACCCAAGAGTTTCCAATCTATTTGACCCAAAAAATTTCTTAGGCTATTAAAATCAGCTTTTCGAAAATCTGGCACTTTAACAGAATTTTCTCCTACAGGTCTAGTCCATTCTATGCTAAATCTGATTACTTTGTGATCACTGTTTCCTAGCTCACTCCCTATTTCGATGTCATTAATTTGTGTTTCCCTGTTAGTTAACACTAAATCTAAAATATTATTTTCCCGCGTTGGTTCCTTAATGTGTTGCGTAAGAGAGCAATCGTCAATTAATTCTAGAAAATCTTCTGCTTCACTATTCCCTGTTTTGTTCACCCAGTTTATTCCACTAAAATTAAAGTCACCCATGACATAAATACTGTTAGATCTAGATGCTCTAGATATTTCATTCCATAGATGCTTTGCTTCCATTCTGTCTAAATTTGGTGGCCTATATATAACTCCTATTATAATATTATTTGCTTTTTCGTTTAATTCTATCCAAATAGTTTCTGTGTGTGGCTCAGTTTTGATTCCCTCTTTGAGACTACATTTCAAATTGTCCCTAACATATATGGCTACTCCCCCTCCTCGTCTAATATATCTATCTGTGTGAAATAGTTTAAATGCATTTATCTGATATTAAGCTAATAGTTCTCTATTTTCTACGTTCATCCACGTTTCGGTAAGTGCAATAAAATCAATTTTTTCTGTGCTGACAAGAGCATTTAATTCATTAATTTTATTTCTTAGACTTCTACTGTTAGTGTAATACATCCTAAGTGAATTGTTATTTCGAGGCACTTTTCTTTCCCTGATCATTTTGCCAATTCTTTTCTCCCACGAACACATACTTTTATTACCTCCTTCCTCCAAATCAATTCCCATACCACTATCTACTAACAGTTTAAACCCAAACAAACACCTCTAACCACTGGTTCCAACGAGTTCGCAACAGCAACAACCCCAGCCCTCGATAGATGCACCCCATCACGAGCATACATTTAATTTCTTCCATAGAAGCGTTCCCAGTTGTCTATGAAAGATACTGCATTAGATTTGCAATATCTTTCCAGCCGGCAATTGACGCCAAGTGCCCTCGACATCCATTCATTTTCCAATCCCTTTCTTGGAAGAATGCCACATATGATCGGGATTCCTTCCTTGCTCCTAACTAATTCAATGGCTGTCCTAAATCTCTGTATTAGTTCCTCACTCCTAACTCGCCCAACATCATTACCCCCTGCACTAATACAAATAATGGGTTTGTTCCCATTTCCCGTCATAATATCATTCATGTTTTTAACAATATCACCAATTCCAGCTCCCAGATAGCAAACCCTTAATCTGTTCCCCCTATCTCTGGCACAAAACGTTCTGTCTAAATACCTCACCTGGGAATCTCCCACAACCAAAATTCCCTTCGGTACCGCCCTAACTTTCTAAGCAGCCTGAGGGGCCTGCGCTCCGCCGTTCTTCGCTGATTTCCTCGCTGCAGGCGCACTACAGCACTCGTCCTCCAACACGGCAAATGAATTTGCCGTCCTTAGGGCGTCTGTAGGCGGCCTTGTCAAGGTCTTCTTAAGAACCCTGTCTTTCACAACTCTCCACGATGAGGTCTCGTCAACACTGGTCTCCTCCTTCGTTTCCTCTCGAAGTCTCAGCCGTCGTACCTCCTCCCGCAGGGAATCCATCTCTGCTCTCAGAGCTCCAACCAAACTCACCAAATCATTAACTAATCCTTCCATTATTGCAATAATAATGTTACTCCAGAGCCCCAGCTAACACAACCTCTCACTGTGACAGCACCTGACTGACTGACTGATTCTTTTAAACATGTCTCATTAAATATGATCGCATATTCTGTAGTTACTATCTTCTGATTTAGGCTTCTATCCCTATAACTATTTTTTTAGCATCAGGGTTTAGCTGAAAGAGGAGTTCTCCAAAACTCATTTTCGTAATTTCAAGGTAAAGAAAAGAAGTGAATTACGATAGAATGTATTACACTTATTTATACAATTTGCACAACGTTTCGAACCTCCATGGTTCATTCTCAAGTGAAAAGAATTTTCAGGACTGGTTGATTTTATACCCGCAGTGGTTCAGGTGATAAGACAAAAAAGGTGAAAAAATGGGGGGTGAAACATAAGAACATAAGAATAAAGGTAACTGCGGAATGCCTATTGGCCCATACGAGGCAGCTCCTATCTACATACAAAGATCAATCAGGTGTAATTGGCCTGTTAAGTTGAACAGTGTCTTCTGTGTTGGCGTCGTTATGTTCTGATCTTGTCCATACTCTCATGGTGGGTAGAGTAAACAGATCCGTGATTTGGGTGTTCATGGTAGGTTGTTCTATTCTTATGTGAATTGCTTCAAGAATTTGTAATCTTCTTGCATCTTGGGTTTTGTCTATTATACAGGTATTTTTGTTCAACATTTCTCTTGTTAGGGTGATGTCATGGGCTTGTCTCATGTGATTCCTGGGGGCACCGGATTGAAGATGGCATGTCAAACGCCTCGTCATCTTGGTCGACGTCATACCTATGTACTTATACCTATGGGGGCAAGTATACATGTATACAACGCTTGACTGCTGTAGAGGGTTCTCCGTATATAT